>NC_058521.1:281754171-281759171 GCF_904849725.1 Hordeum vulgare subsp. vulgare | reverse complement strand
ATGTCGTCGTTGTCGTTCGTCGTCCTTATGGTTGTTGTTTTTGTTATTGTAGTCGCCGTCGTCGTCGTTATAGTCGTCATCATCATCGTCATCATCGTCGACGTCGTCGTCATCGTTATCGTCATCTTGGTTGTTTTTGTTGTTGTTGTTGTCGTTGATATCTTATTGTCCTTGTTGTCGTTGTTGTCGTTGGTGTTGTTGTTGTCGTTGATGTCGATGTTTTCGTTGTTCTTGCTGTTGTCATTGTTTCTGTTGTTTTTGTTGTCGTTGTTCTTGTCATTGTCATTGTTTTCGTCATTGTCGTTGTCGTCATCGTCCTTGTTGTTGTTTGTCGGTGGTGCAAGGTCGACACCTATAGGAATGAACGCGAAACCCTTGTTATCATATGGCGGGGAGAGGTGACGTGAATAGCAGAGCTAACGATCAGCACCCGGCAAGCCTTTTTACCAATGTTCGGGGCGCTTACGCGTAAAACCCTTCGTCCTCCTTGTCTGATTGTATTAAGCGTTTTGTAGTTTGTTACAGTGACTGTTGATGACCGTCTTATGAATCAATGTCCAAAGAGTCTAACCCCTTATGAATGAGCTAAGGGCCTCCTTTTATAGGCAAAGGGGTCACCTATAGTGCTCGACGGTAGGTTCACGTGGAGTTACAGTGAACCTAGAGCAGTGCTTATCCATCTACCGTTGTCAAGTGCATTAAATGCACGTCTTGTCCTTGTCAGCGATGTGCTCGTGAAGATACGTATCCAGGTGTTTCGACACTTGGACGCTGCGCTCGCGCATGCGGAAGGCGCTTGAACTTGGGGGCGGTGTCACTGTGGCAAGGGCGGTTGCCCTCTAGTGCCCAGTCCCGTCATCCCGGCAGGGAGCTTGCCGGGGCCTTGGGTCTTCGTCCTGGCAAGTGAGCTTGCCAGGGACTTCGCAAGTCTGGGGCACTAGGGACCCGAGTCTTTAGTGCACCAGCAGGAGCCCCCGAGCTTGGGCCACACACGCCCGCGAATCGTTGTTGGGTCACGCCCGAAGAGGTGCACGGGCCATCATGGTTGGATCCGCTGGCGGTTGCTTTTTCCCATGTTGTGCATTGGACGCGCAAAGTGGGGGGGTGGTCGTGCGCGGAGTGGCCTTTCCACCTCCTGAAATGCCTCTGCCACGCGCGTGGCATGCGAAGTTATCGATGGACAGGTGGCAGACGTGGCCTAAAAAGGCGCAGTAGTGGCTGGGCCCGCCGTGCATGCATTGGTGCAGCAGGGCGGTTCTTTGTTCGCCCGTGAGCTCGAGCGATTGGGAGAGAGGGGTGGTGGCTTCCGGACAAAGGGAGGCTAGCCCCCGCGCCCCGTCCTATAAATTGGGAGGGTTTGCGAGGGGTTTTGCTCATCCAACTCCTTCTGAATCCACCAACTCCTCAGCCTTGGTCTTGAGAATCTTCTTGTGTCTGCAGGTGGCGCTCGCCCCTAACCAAGTTTAGTGGACGGGGTCGGCTACCGTCGGCCACTAGGGCAGCGAGAGGATCCCGTTTGGATCATGCCACAGCTTCTGGGGGCGCCTCGGCTGAAGACGGCCCGAGCATCTGTGGCGGAGGATGGGCGAGGGGTCGCGGTCGTCGTGGAGGTCGAGGCCGGGGGAGGCGGGGCGCTACTCCGGCGCCTCCGCCTTCTTCGAGGCTTGCTCCTGTGGCGGACCACGTCGGAAGGAACCCGATGGATTTCCTCGTCCAATTACAAGGACCCGTGCGGTCCCGCCTCCGACTCCCCGGTGTCTTCGCCGAGGCAACGGAAGGGGAGGGGTCCCCGACCTTGTGGCTTCGCATGCATGGCTGCGGCAATGGCGCCGTGCCGGTGGTTGTGGAGCGTACTGGGCCTCGGACAATGTTGCTCGGCCGCCACTGGAAAAGCTTCGCCCGCTTCAACAGCCTCTAGGATAGGCATGTTCTCCACTTCAAGAGGATGGCGGATAAGGTGCTCTCCAATAAGCTATATGGGATCTCAGGTGCGTGTCTCGGCTGCTGCGAAGAGGGCTCGAGCGGGACTAAAAGCCCTTCCTCCTGTGGGAGCGATGAGGAAGGGACGGATGGTGACGACAGCGAAAGTGGGTCAGGCCCCCTGCAAACATGGTCTCCAGAAGAGGACCTGCCCTCGGGCTAACCGCCAGCCGTACCATCACCGTCAGTCTGCCGCTCGCTCTCTCCCGTGCTGGACCGACCGGAGTTGCCTCATCTTCCCGTTAGCGCCTGGACTTCTGCTCCTCCATCTCTCCCGGCCTCGTTCTCCACCGCGCAATGCTGGTCCCGGAGGAACCAGCCTGGACCGCGCGGAGGGTTGCTCCATGTCTTCCTGAAATCCAGTCCAGCGAGCGTAGTTCCTCGCCAAAGACAGTGGTTCTAGGTTAGAGTAGATGGTATCATCCATGTAATATGTTTGAGAATATCCCAAAGAAATAAATGAAAAGACTGTTTCCCTTTTTCCGATTCTATTCTTCGTATGATTCGCCTTTGCATAATCTGGGAGCTTGCCGGCAACTACCGGCAAGGCTCCTTGCCGCGTTCATTGCAACCATAAAAATCGCCAAGCGCAGCTTGAGATGGTATCAGGTGCTACGTAGCCGCTTGCTCTGTTGATCAGGTTCGAAACAGTTTGAAGGCGCTTTGTGGCCCTTCAGGTCGTTTGAACGAGTTCGAAACAAAGACAAGGTGCACTGATCTTTGGAAAGGTCCCAGTATGTGCAGACTCCACGCACAAAGATTGGAAACTTTGAAAGGGAAAAACAGAGAATCTATATACTTCAAATCTGAATCTCAAACTTAAAACTTATCTGCTAACGTCATGGTTGCATGGCGCTTAAATCTTTTGACGGGGCATCGGAGTACCCGGCAAGCAGGAAATTACCGCTGTAACCCCTTTGCCTTCTTCTTGCTATGTTGTGCTGGCGGAGCCCCCGGGTACATATTGGGCGACGATACGACACTCTCAGGGGCACAACACTTACGCTGCAGTTCGCGCCGGGGCTTCGGGACCGTGTGGCACATCCTCAACGACTATGCATCACTCCGCACAGGTGCGCCCGCCGCACTATGCACCGAGGCCTCTGTGAAGCGCCCCGGCACGCCTCGACAACTGCGAGTTGGCCCCGAGCGATGCACCGGCCTGACGGCACCGCCTTTGGAGCATCCGCATCCCTGCCCCGTGCTTGCGTAGCAACGCGCTCGCGCAGGCCTTGGGAAGCCGTGGCAGAATAGAGCATCCGCCGCGGTACCCCGTTTCCGAGGGAACGCGGCGTAGCCCCAACACTTCGAAGAATCTAGTGCTGAGTTTGCTCAGATTTGAGCAATACTCCACACCCCCTACCTGCCGCGCCGAAGATGTCGGCGTGCGAGGTCAACACCTATGGGAGTCAACGTGAAACCCTTGTGATCGTAGCGCGGGGATAAGTGACATGAAGAGTACAGCTAACGATCAGCACCCGACCAGCCTTTTTACCTAGGTTCGGGCCGCTTACGCGTAATACCCTACGTCCTGTTTGTCTGATTGTATTAAGGTTTTGTTGTTTGTTACTATGACTGTTGATGATTATCTTATGATGCAATGTCCAAAGAGTCTAACCCCTTATCAATGAGATAAAGGCCTCCTTTTATAGGCAAAGGGGTCACCTACAGTGCTCGATGGTAGGTTCACAAGGAGTTACAGTGAACCTAGAGCTGTGCTTATCCATCTAACGCTGTCAGGTCCATTAAATACACGTCTTGTCCTTGTCAGCAGTGTGCTGGTGAAGACACGTTTCCTGGTGTTTCGACACCTAGACGCTGCTCTGGCGCATGCGGAAGGTGCTGGAACTTGGGGCGGTGGCACTGTGGCAAGGGCGGTTGCCCTCCAGTGCCTAACCCCGTCATCCCGGCAAGGAGCTTGCTGGGGCCCTGGGTCTTTGTCCCGGCAAGTGATCTTGCCGGGGACTTCGGTCGTCATCCTGGCAAGGGAGGCTTGCTGAGGTCATGTACTTGGTGAGTTCATCACGCCCACCAAATGGGCGTGGCCTTGAGCATCTTCCCGGCAAGGCAGGCTTGCCGAGGCCTTGATAATCTTGCGGGCTGTATCTTGTCTGGGTCCTGCCATGCCCTGTCGGCGGGGGCTCTTCGCTCCCGTGCACAAGTCTAGGGCACTAGGGAACCCAGTCTTTAGTGCACCGACGTTGTTTTTTTGTTGTTGCTGTCATTGTTGTTGTTGTTTCTGTTGTTGTTGTCGTCATCGTCGTCATCGCCTTCGCTTTTGTTGTTGTTGTTGTTGTTGTCGTTGTTGTCGTTGTTGTTGCTGTCGTTGTTGTCGTTTTTGTTGTTGTTATCGTTGTAGTCATTGTTCTCGCCATTGTCGTTGTTGTCATCATTGTTGTCGTCGTCGTTCTCGTCCTCCTGCTTGTTGTTGTTGTTCTTGTTATGGTTATTGTTGTGTTGTTGTTGTTATTGTTGTTGTTGTTGTTGTTGTCGTCGTCGTCGTCGTCGTTGTCGTCGTTGTCATCCTCGTCATCGTCATATTGGTTCTGGTTGTTTTTGTTGTTGTTATGGTTATTGTTGTTTTGTTGCTGTTGTTGTTGTTGTTGTCGTTGTCGTTGTTGTTGTTGTTGTTGTTGTTGTTGTTGTCGTCGTCGTCGTCATCGTCAGCTTCGTTGTAGTAGTAGTAGTTGTTGTTGTTGTTGTTTTTGTCGTTGGTGGCGCTTTTGTCGTAGTTGTAACTATTGTCGTTGTCGTCGTTGTTGTTGTTGTTGTTGTTGTTGTTGTTGCTGTTGTTGTTCTTGTTCTTGTTCTCGTTGTCGTTGTCATTGTTGTTGTTGTTGTCGTTGTTGTTGCTGTCGTCGGCGTCGTCGTTGTCATCGGCGTTGTAGTAGTAGTTGTAGTTGTTGTTGTTTTTGTTGTCGTTGTTGTTATTTTTGTTGTTGTTGTTGTTGTTGTTGTTGTTGTTCTTGTTGTTCTCGTTGTTGTCGTTGTAATCATCACTGTTGTCATCGTTGTTACTT
>NC_058521.1:281739171-281746671 GCF_904849725.1 Hordeum vulgare subsp. vulgare | reverse complement strand
GTTTTTGTTGTTGTTGTTTTTGTTGTCGTCGTCGTCTTCATTGTTCTTGTTGTCTTCGTCGACGTCGTCATTGTTCTTATTGTTTTTTTGTTGTTCTTGTGGTTGTTCTTGTTGTTGTTGGTGTTGTTGTTGTCGTTCTTTTCGTCGTCATTGTTCTTTTTGTTGTTGTTGTTGTAGTTGCTACTTCTGTTGTTGTTTTTGTTTTTGATTGTCGTTGTTGTCGTCGTCGTCGTCATCGTTGCCATCGTCATCATCATCTTCATTGTCGTCGTTATTGTTGTCGTTGTCGTGGTTGTCGTTGCTGGTGTTCTTGTTGTTGTCGTTGATATCGTTGTTGCCGTTGTTGTCGTTGTCGTCGTCGTCATCGTCATGGTCGTCTTCGTTGTTGTTGTTGTTGTTGTTGTTGTTGTTGACGTTCTTGCCGCTTTTTTCGTTGTTGTAGTTGGTATCGTTGTTATTGTTGTTGTCGTTGTTGGCCTTGCTCTCGTCCTTGTCGTAGTTTTTGTCATTGTCATTGTCGTCGTTGTTGTTGTTGTTGTTGTTGTTGTTTTTGTTATTGTTGTTGGTGGTGTTGTTGTTGTTGTGGCTATTGTTGTTGTTGTAGTTGTCGTCGTCTTCGTAGTTTTCGTCATCATCGACATCGTTGTTGACCTTGTCCTCGTTGTCGTCGTCGTCGTCGTCGTCATTGTTGTTGTTGTTGTTGTTGTTGTTGTTGTTGTTGTCGTCGTCGTCAACGTCGTCGTCGTCATCATCGTTGTCATCGTCATTCTCGTCTTCATTGTTGTTTTTATTGTTGGAGCATATATCTCCATATGTTGTTTTGGTACTTGATGACAATTCCTATGGACTAATGGTTGCCTTAAGTTACATTTATAGGATTTGTCCATAGGCACTTCTTGAAGTCCATCTGTTGGGTTCAAGGAGTTTATATGATGACCAAGATGGTATTCAAGGTATTATCCAAAGAATGGTCATAGAGACACATGGTTGATCAAGATCTCAGACAAAGAGTAAACCAAGATGATCAACACACAAAGCGTACAAGATGTACCGAGAGGGATCAAGTGATCCCATGGTATGGATTTGTCCATAGGCACTTCTTGAAGTCCATCTGTTGGGTTCAAGGAGTTTATATGATGACCAAGATGGTATTCAAGGTATTATCCAAAGAATGGTCATAGAGACACATGGTTGATCAAGATCTCAGACAAAGAGTAAATCAAGATGATCAACACAGAAAGCGTACAAGATGTACCGAGAGGGATCAAGTGATCCCATGGTATGGTAAGCATTGTCCATTACGTGTTTGTGTACTAACCCATGATCTTCGTGAGAGTTCTATGTGGGGGTTAGGTGTGTTTACATGGGCTTGCGTCAAAGGGAAGATCTCATACAACCCATGGAGTATGACGTCAAGTTGTGATTGTCATCAATGGTTGATCAAGATCTTAGACAAAGAGTAAACCAAGATGATCAACACACAAAGCGTACAAGATGTACCGAGAGGGCTCAAGTGATCCCATGGTATGGTAAGCATTGTCCATTACGTGTTTGTGTACTAACCCATGGTCTTCGTGAGAGTTCTATGTGGGGGTTAGGTGTGTTTCCATGGGCTTGCGTCAAAGGGAAGATCTCATACAACCCATGGAGTATGACGTCAAGTTGTGATCGTCATCAAGATTGCGATGTGCAAGTTCAAGTGGATCAGCACGAAGATAGCATGCTTGAAGCTTGTCGTCCATTGTGGTGGCAATGGACTTGTGAAGATATGCTGAAGAGTGGCGCACCCATAGTGAGTATGGGGGAGCAATCAACTAGTCTTCATCAAGCCAATACAATCAAGAAAGGTGGTCCATCTTGAGGAAGCCAAAATCATCATCATCTTGCTCAAGAGGACGAGGTGCAAGGTATAGGTTTGCCCTTGATAGGTTTTCTGGTTAGGATAGATTGCTGTTCTATCAAGGGGGGCTCTCAAGTGAGTAGCTTGATCATATCGTTCGTTGAGAGCTCAAACCATTTGCATCCTTGCATCATACTTCTTGGTTCCTGTTTGGTGTTTCTCTTTGTGAGTTTTAGAGCTTATGGTCATCTTCGTGACAAGCTCAAGTTCATCGAAAACGGAGTCCATATGCATCTACTATGATGTTTTCGATGTTGGAATTTTTGCCGGTTCTTCATTCATTGAGATCTCACATCTCTATATCTTTGGCATATTCATAACCGCATGGTCTTAAGATTTCCATGTCGTCCTGAATCCAACAAGCTTGGGTTTGCTCGATTCGGAGCTCGTATGCGAAAGTTATGGCTGTTTCAGTGGCGAGCGGTAGTACCGCTGGACCTAGCGGTAGTACCGCTAGAGTTGGCGGTAGTACCGCTGGCCCTAGCGGTAGTACCGCTGGCTCGCGGTAGTACCGCCCCTGGTCAGCGGTAATACCGCTCCAGGAGCTTAGTACCGCCTGCCTAGCGGTTTTTCGTGGACGGACCTTTTTGCGAAGACTTTCTTGGCGGTGGTAGTGCCTTTGCACTACCAGGGGCCCAGCGGTAGTACCGTTGGGGCCAGCGGTAGTACCGCTGGAGCTCGGGCAGAGAGTGGGGGTACCGGTCTGATTCTTTCCCCACTATATAAAGGGGGTCTTCTTCCCCCTTGGTCTTATCCATCCGTTGAGCTCTTGTTCTACCTCCATTGTTGACATTCTTAGAGCTTGATTACTCTCGATCCCTCCAATGATTCTTGCTTGTTCTTGAGGGGAAAGAGAGACGAGATCTAGATCCACATCTCCACCAATCACTTTCTCCTCTATGTGAGGGGAACCCCTTGGATCCTGATCTTGGAGTTCCTCGTGAGCTCCTTGTTCTTCCTCTCATATTTCTCCATAGCTTTTGTTGTTGTGGAGGGATTTGAGTGTGAGGGACTTGACCACTTCGTGTGCTCTTTCCATTGCATTAGTTGCATCGGTTTGAGTTCTCCACGGTGATACGTGGAAGTGAGAAGTTGAGAAGCTTACTACCTTTGGTACTTAGTATCCTTGATATTGTTCTTCGTGGATGCTTTGGCGTCCTAGAAGCTTTGTGGTGTCTCGGACCTCAATCATTGTGGTGTGAAGCTCCGGGAAGCGTCGGGATCTCCAATTAGGTTGTGGAGGTTGCCCCGAGCAATTTGTACGGGTACCGGTAACCGCCCCCAAGGGTTGCCACGTGTACGGGTTCGGTGACCGCCCCCAAGGGTTGCCATTTGTACGGGTTCGGTGACCGCCCTCAAGGGTCCTTAGTGGAATCATGGCATCTTTAATTGTGCGAGGGCGTGAGGAGATTACGGTGGCCTTAGTGGCATCTTGGGGAGCATTGTGCCTCCACACCGCTCTAACGGAGATTAGCATCCGCAAGGGTGTGAACTTCGGGATACAGCATCGTCTCCCCGTGCCTCGCTTATCTCTTACCCGAACCCTTTACTTATGCACTTTACTTTGTGATAGACATATTGTTTATTGTAATATATCTTGCTATCACTTAGTTGTTTATCTTGCTTAGCATAAGTTGTTGGTGCACATAGGTGAGCCTAGTTGTTTGTAGCTTTTGTGCTTGACATATTAAACGTTAGTTTTATTCCGCATTTGTTCAAGCCTAAACCTTAACTATTTTAAAGCGCCTATTCACCCCCCCCCTCTAGGCGACATCCACGTCCTTGTCAGTTGTTGTTGTTGTTATTGTTGTTGTTGTTGTCCTTGTTATTGTTGTTGTTGTTGCTGCTCTTCTTCTTGTTGTTGTTGTCATTGTTGTCGTTGTTGTCGCTATTGTCGTTGTTTTTGTTGTTGTTATTGTTGCCGTTGTTCTCGTCATTGTCGTTGTTATCGTCATTGTTGTCGTCGTTATCGTAGTCATTGTCGTTTTCGTCGTCGTCATCGTTGTTGTTGTTGTTGCTGCTACTGTTGCTTCTGTTGTTCTTGTTGCCGTTGTCATCATCGTCGTCGTTGTTATTGTTTTTGTTGTTGTTATCGTTGTTGTTGTTGTTGTTGTTTTTGTTGTTGTGCTTGTTGTTGTTGTTGTTGTTGTTGTTGTAAACGCCGTCGTTGTCCTCGTTGTGTTTTTGTTGTAGTTTTTTTGTTGTTGTAGTCATTGTCGTCGTCGTTGTTGTTGTTGTTGTTGTTGTTGTTGTTGTTGTTGTTGTTGTTGTTCTTGTTGTTGTCGTTGTTCTCGTCGTTGTCGTTGTTGTCGTCGTTGTCGTCATCCTTATCGTTGTTGTCGCTTTTGTTGTTGTTGTTGTCGATGTTGATTTCGTCGTTCTTGTTGTTGTTGTTGTGGTTGTCGTAGTTGTCGTTGTTGTCATTGTTCTCGTTGTTGTCGTCGTTGTCGTTGTTGTCGTCGTTGTTGTCGTTGTTGTCATCGTTGTGGTTGTTGTTGTTGTTGTTGTTGTTGTTGTTGTTGTCGAATTAACTGGCGCTTTTGTTGTTCTTGTTGCTGTTGTCGTCGTCATCGTCGTCGTCGTCGTTGTTGTTGTTGTTGTTGTTGTCGTTGTTGTCGTTGTTCTCCTCAATGTCGTTCTTTTCATCATTGTTGTTGTCGTCGTCGTCGTTGTTGTTTTTGTTGTTGTTGTTATTGTTGTTGTTGTTGTTGTTGTGGTTGTGGTTGTCGTTGTTGTTCTTGTCGTTGTTGTTGTTGTAATTGTTCTTGTTATGGCTGTCGTCATCATCTTCGTCGTCATCGTCATTGTTATTGTCCTCGTCATCGTTGCCGTCGTCGTCCTTGTTGTTGTTGTTGTTGTTCTTATTGTTTTTGTTGTTGTTGTCGTTGTTGTTGTTGTTGTTGTCGTCGTCGTCGTCGCCGTCATCGTCATCGTCATCATCATTGTTGTCGTCGTCATCGTCATCTTTGTTGTTGTTGTTGTTGTTGTTGTCATTGTTGTCACTGTTGTTGTTGTTGTTGTCGTCGTTGTTGTTGTTGTTGTCGCTGTTGTCGTTGTTCTTGTCATTGTTGTTGTTATCATCGTTGTCGTCGTCGTCATCGTAGTCATCATCGTTGTCGTCGCCATAGTTCTTGTTGTTGTTGTTTTTGTTGTTCTTGTTGCAGCTGCTACTTTTGTTTTTGTTTGTTTTTTATTGTCATTGTTGTTGTCGTCGTCGTCATCGTTGCCATCGTCATCATCATCTTCATTGTCGTCGTCGTGGTTGACGTTGCTGTTGTTGTTGTTGTTATTGTTGTTGCTGTTGTTGTTGTTTCTATTGTTGTTGCTGTTGTTGTTGTTCTTGACGTCGTCGTCGTCGTCTTCACTGTTGATGTTGTTGTTCTTGTTGTTCTTGTTGTTTTTTTGGTGTTCTTGTTGTTGTCGTTGATATCGTTGTTTTCGTTGTTGTCGTCGTCGTCGTCCTCGTAGTTGTTGTTGTTGTTGTTGTTGTTGTTGTTGTTGTCGTTGCTGCCGCTTTTGTCGTTGTTGTAGTGGGTATCGTTGTTATTGTTGTTGTCATTGTTGTCGTTGTTCTCGTCCTTGTCGTAGTTTTCGTCATTGTCGTCGTCGTCGTTCTTGTTGTTGTTGTTGTTCTTGTTGTTGTTGTTTTTGTCATTGTTGTTGTTTCTGTTGTTGTTGTTTTTGTTGTTGTGGCTATTGTTGTTGTTGTGGTCGTTATTGTCGTCTTCGTAGTCGTCGTCATCATCGACATCGTTGTCGTCCTTGTCCTCGTTGTCGTCGTCGTCGTCGTCGTCGTTGTTGTTGTTATTTTTGTTGTTATTGTTGTTGTTGTTGTTGTCGTCGTCGTCGTCATTCTCGTCTTCATTGTTGTTTTTGTTGTTGTTGTTGTTGTTGTTGTTGTTCTTGCTGTTGTTATTGCTCTTCTTGTTGTTGTTGTTGTCATTGTTGTCGATGTTGTCGTTGTTTTTGTTTTTGTTGTTGTTGTTGTACTCGTCTTTGTCGTTGTTGTCGTCGTCATCGTAGTCATTGTCGTTTTCGTCGTCGTCGTCGTCGTTGTTGTTGTTGTTGCTCCTGTTGCTTCTGTTATTGTTGTTGTCGTCGTCATCATCGTCGTCGTCGTTATTGTTTTTGTTGTTGTTATCGTTCTTGTTGTTGTTGTTTTTGTTGTCGCCGTTGTCATCGTCATCATGGTCATCGTCGTCGTCGTCATCATCGTCATCATCGTCGTCATCGTCTTAATTGTCATCGTCGTCATTGTTATTGTTGTTGGTGTTGTCATTGTTGTTGTTGGTGTTGTTATTGTTGTTGTTGTTGTTGTTGTTGTTGTTGTTGTTGCGGCTGATGTTGTTGTTCTTGTTCTTATTGTCGTCGTCATCGTCGTCTTCAATGTTGTCGTCGTTGTTGTTGTTGTTTTTCTTGTTGTTGTTGTTGTTGTTGTTGTTGTAGTCATCGTCGTCGTTGTCCTCGTTGTTTTTTGTTGTTGTTTTGTTGTCGTTGTAGTCCTCCTCGTCGTCGTCGTCGTTGTTGTTCTTCTTCTTGTTGTTGTGGTTGTTGTTGTTGTTGTTGTTGTTGTCTTTATTCTCATCATTGTCATTGTTGCCATCGTCGTCGGCATCGTCGTCAACTTCATTGTTCTTGCTATTGTTCTTGTTTGTTCTTGTTCTTGTTCTTGTTCTTGTTGTTGTTGTTTTTGTTGTTGTTTTTTTTGTTGTCGTCGTCGTCTTCATTGTTCGTGTTGTCATCATCGACGTCGTTATTGTTCTTATTGTTTTTTTGTTGTTCTTGTGGTTGTTCTTCTTGTTGTTGGTGTTGTTGTTGTCGTTGTTTTCGTCGTCATTGTTCTTTTTGTTGTTGTTGTTGTTGTTGTTGTTGTTGTTGTTTCATTGTTGTTGGTTTGTCGTTGTTGTTGTTGTTGCTGCTGTTGTCGTTTTTATCGTTGTTTTTGTTACTGTCGTTGCTGTCGTTGTTCTCATCATTATCGTTGTTGTCGTCTATGTCGTCGTCGTGGTTGTTTTTGTTGTTGTTGTAGTAGTTGTTGTTGCTGTTGTTTATGTTGTTGTTGTCGTCGTCGTTCTTGTTGTCGTCGTTGTTGTTGCTGTCGTAGTTGTCGTTGTTCTCGTTGTTCTCGTCATTGTCATTGTTATCGTCGTTGTCTTCGTCGTCATCGTAGTCATTGTCGTTTTGGTCGTCATCGTTGTTGTTGTTGTTGTTGCTGTTGATGCTACTGATGTTGTTTTTGTTGTTGTTGTTGTCGTCATCGTCGTCGTCGTCATCGTCGTCGTCGTCGTCGTTGTTCTTGTTCTTTTGTTCTTTTTGTTGTGGTCGTCATCGTCGTTGTTGTCATCGTCGTCGTCATCGTCGTCATCGTCATTGTTCTTTTTGTTGGTCTTGTTGTTGTTGTTGTTGTTGTCGTTGTTGTCTTCATTGTTGTCGATGTTGTCATTGTTGTTGTTTTTGTCGCTGTTGTTGTTGTTGTAGTAGTAGTAGCAGTTGTTGTTGTTGTAGGTTTTGTCGTTGTTGCTGTTATTGTCGTTGTTGTCGTTGTTCTCATCATTATCGTTGTTGTCATCCCTATCGTCGTCGTCATCATCGCGGTTCTT
>NC_058521.1:281731671-281734171 GCF_904849725.1 Hordeum vulgare subsp. vulgare | reverse complement strand
GTTTCAGGTGTTGTTGTTGTTGTTGTTGTTGTCGTCATCGTGTTTGTCGTTGTGGTTATTGTTGTTGTTGTTGTTGTTGTTGTTGTTGTTGTTGTTGTTGTTGTTGTTGTTGTTGTTCTGGTTGTGGTTGTCGTTGTTGTCATTGTTCTCGTCGTTGTCGTGGTTGTTGTCGTTGTCTTCATCCTTATTGTTGTTGTCGTTGTTGTCGCTGTTGTTGTTGTTGTTGATGTTGTCATCGTCGTTCTTGTTGTCGTTGTTGTTGTTGTTGCTGTCGTAGTTGTCGTTGTTCTCGTCATTGTCGTTGTTATTGTTGTTGTCGTCATCGTCATCGTAGTCGTTGTCGTTTTCGGAGTCGTCGTCGTCGTTGTTGTTGCTGCTGCTAATGTTGCTTTTGTTGTTGTTGTGGTCGTCGTCATCGTCGTCGTCGTCGTCGTCATCGTCGTCGTTGTTGTTGTTGTTGTTGTTGTTGTTGTTGTTGTTGTTGTTGTTGTTGTTGTTGTTGTTGTTGTCGTCGTCATCGTTGTCGTCGTCGTCGTCATCATTGTCGTCATCGTCTTCATTGTCGTCCTCGTCGTCGTTGTTGTTATTGTCGTTGTTGTTGTCATTGTTGTTGTTGTTGTTGTTGTTGTTGCTGTTGTTGTTGCTCTTGTTGTTCTTGTTCTTTGTTCTTGTTGTTGTTGCTGTTATTGTTGCTGTTATTGTCGTGGTTGTCATCGTCGTCGTCATGTTCGTTGTTGTTGTTGTTTTTCTTGTTGTTCTTGTTGTTGTTGTTGTTGTTGTGGTCATCGACGCCGTCGTCGTCCTCGTTGTTTTTTTGTTGTTGTCGTTTGTCGGATTTCGGGCTCCGCAAAACCCTAAGGAATCGAACACATGGGTGTGTACGATGATCTCTCCTGGCTCAACCTCACCTAGCCCGCCATTCGATGGAAACGACGAAGGACTCACTCGGAGCTTAAGGTAGCACAGAACTCAATAGTTTACCCATGTTCGGGCCGCTGCGAAGCGTAAAACCCTACTCCTGTTTTTGGTGGATTGCCTCTCACAGAGGTTGGTGGATGAACTAACAAAGTTCTCTCGAGCCTCACGAGGCCAAGTGGCTTGGTGTGTTGCACTTGGGTCGGAATGAACCCCCTACCAAGTTCTACCCATTCTATTATAGCGGAGGCTCGGGTGCTCTTCTCTCATAGCTTCAGCGGTGTCGGTGCACTAGTGCCTGTGGTCTCTTGTGCCCTAGACTTGTGCACACGCATCGGCCACGCCCCTGACGACAGTGTACTATGAAGAGCAGCAGAAAGGCAGTCCAAGACCCGCCAAGGCCACGCCATTCCCTCACTGCGAGGGGCGTGGAGTACAAGGGATCCAGACGCAAGTCCCCGCCTAGCCCTCCTTGCCAGAAAGATTCCCATGGCCCCGGCAAGCCCGCTTCGCCAGGACGACTCGCGAGGCCCCCCGAGCAAGCCCTCCTTACCGGGAAAGTGTTCAAGGCCCCCGGCAAACCCTCCTTGCCCGGGAGGTGACCAAGTCACCCGATGGAGGTTCCAAGCCAACAAGCCCATGTTCGCTCGCCAGTTGTCCCCACCAGTTTCCACCACAATCCGACCGGTCCAACACATCCCTCGTGTGCCCGTACAAGGCCCAGGTGTCGATTGACCTGGGTACTGTCGCAACCTTCTTGCGGCAGCTCAAGTGTCAGACAAGGCATTTACTGCCCCTCACATCACCGAAGAGGTAGAGCGGTGAACATTGTTCTCTGTGCATCCCGTGAGCACACTGTTGGTGACCCCTTTGCCTATAAAAGGAGGCCCAAAACTCATTCTTAGGGGTTGAACATTTGGGGGATCAGAGACGACCTAATCAGCTACTAAGTTACTCTAGCAAAACCACCCTACAGTAAGCACACAATACAAATTAAGCAGGAGTAGGGTTTTATGCGTCAAGCGGGCCGAACCTGGGTAAAAAGGACCTTGCCGGTGTTGATCGCTAGTTCCGCTCTCGCTGCAATACCTCTCTCATCCCGCCAAACGATCAAGGGACTCCTTGAGTTTCCCATAGGTGTTGGTTTTCCCCAACATCTTTGGCGCGCCAGCTAGGGGCAGCGATGGTTGAGAGCTTCTTCGCGGATTCAAGCAAGCTCCCTCGAAGCAGGGCACGGCGGTGGTCGCTCTACTTCGCCACGCCCTCCTGACGCCTGGGCAAGCGCCGTGCTGCGCGAACGGAGGCTAGGGGGACGGAGACCTCGGGCTCGAACGCATCAGGCTAACGCACCGCTACGGGATAGTGCGCTGCTGTCGAGGGTGTGCCTAGGGGCTCCGGCGAGGCCTCCGGCGCATACTCCGACGGACGCACCTCCACGAAGAGGTGTATAGCCGTCGAGAATGCGCCTACGGGCCCTGGAACCCAGGAACGCACTCTAGCCGAATGCTTTCCTAGCCGGAAGCATCACGTCTTCGCCAAAGGTGCGGTGGGGGGTTCCGTCAGCACGGCCAGGCAAAACAGGAAA
>NC_058521.1:281706671-281719171 GCF_904849725.1 Hordeum vulgare subsp. vulgare | reverse complement strand
TGTTGTCGTCGTCGTCGTCGTCTTCCTTGTGGTTGTTGTTGTTGTAGTTGTTTTTGTTGTTGTTGTTGTTGTTCTTGTTGTTGTGGCTGTCGTCATCGTCTTCGTGGTCGTCGTTGTCGTCATAGTTATGTCATCGTCGTCGTTGTCATCGTCGTTGTCGTCGTCGTCGTCGTTGTTGTTGTCGTTGTTGTTGTTGTCGTCATCGTCGTGTTTCTTGTTGTTGTTTTTCTCGTCGTCGTCGTTATATTTGTTGTTCTTGTGGATATTGTTGTTGTTGTTGTTGTTATTGTCTCTGTTCTCGTTGTGGTTTTTATTTTCGTTGTTGTCGTTGTTCTCGTCGTTGAAGTTGTTGTCGTTGTTGTCATCATCCTTATTGTTGTTGTCGCTGGTGTTGTTGTTGTGGTTGTCTTTGTCGTCGTTGTTGTCGTCGTTGTGGTTGTTTTTGTTGTTTTTGTTGTTGTTGTTGTCGTTGTTGTTGTTGTTAATGTTGTTGTAGTTGTGGTTGTTGTTGTTGTTGTTGTAGACATTGCTGGCACTTTTGTTGTTCTTGTCGCGGTTGTCATTGTTGTTGTTCTTGCTGTTGTTCTTGTCGTTGTTGTCGTTGTTCTCGTCATTGGCGTTCTTTACATCATTGTTGTTGTCGTGTCATCGTCATTGTTGTTTTTGTTGTTGTTATTGTTGTTGTTGTTGTCGTTGTTGTTGTACTTATTCTAGTTGTGGCTGTCGTCATCGTCTTCGTGGTCGTCGTCGTCATCGTTATCGTCCTCGTCGTCGTTCTTGTTGTAATTCTCGTCGTCACCGTTATCATCTTCGGTGTCATCATTGTTGTCGTCGTCGACATTCTCGTCTTTGTTGTTGTTGTTGTTGTGGTTGTTGTTGTTGTTGTTGTTGTTGCTATTGTTGTCGTTGTCGTTGTTGTTGTTGTTGTTGTTGTCGTTGTTGTTGTTGTTGTCGTTGTTGTCGTTGCTGTTGTTGTCGTCGTTGTTTTCGTTGTTCTCGTCCTTGTCGTTGTTATCATCGTTGTCGTCGTCGTCATCGTAGTAAGCATCGTTGTCGTCGCCATCGTCGTCGTTGTTTTTGTTATTGTCGTTGTTGTCATCGTCATCATCATCATCCTCATCGAAGTCATTGTCTTTATTGTCGTCGTTATTGTCATCGTCGTCGTGGTTGTCATTGTTGTTGTTGTTGTCGTTGTTGTTGTTGTTGTTGTTTCTATTGTTGTTGTGGTTGTTCTTGTTGTTGTTTTTGCCATCGTCGTCGTCGTCTTCGCTATTCATGTTGTTGTTCTTGTTGTTGTTGTTATTCTTGTTGTTCTTGTTGTTTTTTTGGTTGTTCTTGTTGTTGTCGTTGATATCGTTGTTGTCGTTGTTGTCGTTGTCGTCGTTGTTGTTGTTGTTGTTGTTGTTGTTGTTGTTGTTGTCGTTGTTGCCGCTTTTGTCATTGTTGTCGTTGTTGTCATTGTTCTCGTCCTTGTCATCGTCGTCATTGTCGTCGTCGTCGTCGTTGTTGTTGTTGTTGTTGTTGTTGTTTTTGTCGTTGTTGTTGTTGTTCTTGTTGCTGTTGTCGTTTTTATCGTTGTTGTTGTTATTGTGGTTGTTGTCGTTGTTCTCATCATTATCCTTGTTGTCGTCTCTGTCGTCATCTTCGTCGTCGTGGTTGTAGTGGTTGTTGTTGTTGTCGTCGTCGTCATTGTTGTTGCTGTTGTTGTTGTTGTTGTTGTTGTTGTTGTCGTCGTCATCGTCGTCGTCTTCGTTTTTGTTGTTGTTGTTGTTGTTGTTGTTGTTGTTGTTGTTTTTGTTGTTGTTGTTTTTGTTGTCGTTCTTGTCACTGTTGTCGTTAATGTCGTTGTTTTCATTGTGGTTGTTGTTATCATTCTTCTCGTTGTTCTCGTCATTGTCGTCGTTGTCGTTGATATCTTCGTTGTCGTCGTCGTCCTTATGGTTGTTGTTTTTGTTGTTGTAGTCGTCGTCGTCATCATCATCGTCATCATCGTCGTCGTTGTTTTTTTGTTATTGTTCTCGTTGATATCGTTATTGTCGTTTTGTTGTTGTTGTCGTTGTTGTCGTTGTTGTTGTTGTTGTCGTTGGTGTCGATGTTTTCGTTGTTGTTGCTGTTGTCATTATTTTTGTTGTTTTTGTTATCGTTGTTCATGTCATTGTCATTGTTTTCGTCATTGTCGTTGTCATCATCGTCCTTGTTGTTGTTTGTCAGCGGTGCGAGGTCGACACCTATGGGAATGAACGTGAAACCCTTGTGATCGTAGGGCGGGGAGAGGTCACGTGAAGAGCAGAGCTAATGATCAGCACCCGGCAATCCTTTTTACCAATGTTCGGGCCGCTTACGCGTAAAACCCTACGTCCTGCTTGTGTGATTGTATTAAGCGTTTTGTTGTTTGTTACAGTGACTGCTGATGATCGTCTTATGAGTCAATGTCCAAAGAGTCTAACCCCTTATGAATGAGTTAAATGCCTCCTTCTATAGGCAAAGGGGTCACCTACAGTGCTCGATGGTAGGTTCATGAGGAGTTACAGTGAACCTAGAGCGGTGCTTATCCATCTACCATTGTCAAGTGCATTAAATGCACGTCTTGTCCGTGTTAGTGATGTGCTGGTGAAGACATGTATCCAGGTGTTTCGACACATGGACGCTGCGCTCGCGCATGCGGAAGGCGCTGGAACTTGGGGGCGGTGTCACTGTGGCAAGGGCGGTTGCCCTCTAGTGCCCAGCCCCGTCATCCCAGCAAGTGAGCTTGCCGGGGACTTCGGTCGTCATCCTGGCAAGGGAAGCTTGCCGAGGTCTTGTACTTGGGGAGTTCATCACGCCCACCAAATGGGCGTGGCCTTGTTCATCTTCCCGGCAAGGCAGGCTTGTCGAGGCCTTGATAATATTGGGGGTTGTATCTTATCTGGGTCCTGCCATGCCCTCCTGACAGGGGCTCTTCGTGCCCCGTCCTCGTCGTTGTCATTGCTGTTGTTTTGTTGTTGTCGTCGTTGCCGTCGTCGTCGTCGTCTTCGTTATGGTTGTTGTTGTTGCTTCTGTTGTTCTTGTCGTCATTGCTCGCTCTTTTGTTGTTGTTGTCGTTGTTGTCGTTGTCGTTGCTGTTGTCATCGTTGTTCTCATCATTGTCATTCTTTTAATCATTGTAGTCGTCGTCGTCGTTGTTGTTGTTGTTGTTGTTGTTGTTGTTGTGGTTGTGGTTGTCGTCGTTGTTGTTGTTGTTCTTGTTGTTGTTGTTGTTGTTGCTGTTGTTGTGGATGTCATCATCATCTTCGTGGTGGTGGTCGTCGTCATCGTTATCGTCCTCGTCGTCGTTGTCGTCATTGTTGTTGTTGTTGTTTTTGTTGTTGTTGTTGTGGTTGTTGTTGTTGTTGTTGTTGTGGTTGTGGTTGTGGTTGTTGTTCTAGTTGTTGTTGTTGTTGTTGTTGTTGTTGTTGTTGTTGTTCTTGTTGTTGTTGTTGTTGTGGCTGTCTTCGTCGTCGTCGTCATCATCATCTTGTTTGTTGTTGTTGTTGTCGTTGTCGTCGTTGATGTCTGTGTTGTCGTTGTGGTTATTGTTTTTGTTGTTTTTTTTGTTGCTGTTGTCGTTGTTGTTGTTGTTGTTGTTGTTATTGTATCTGTTCTCGTTGTGGTTGTTGTTGTCGTTGTTGTCGTTCTTCTCGTCGTTGTCGTGGTTGTCGTCGCTGTCTTCATCCTTATTGTTGTTTTCGTTGTTGTCGCTGTTGTGGTTGTTGTCGATGTTGTCGTCGTCGTTCTTGTAGTCGTCGTTGTTGTTGTTGTCGTAGTTGTCGTTGTTCTCGTCATTGTCGTTGTTATCGTCGTTGTCATCATCGTCATCGTAGTCATTGCCGTTCTCGTCGTCATCGTCGTCGTTGTTGTTGTTGCTGCTGCTGATGTTGGTTTTGTTGTTGTTTTCATCGTTGTCATCATCGGCGTCGTCATAGTAGTAGTAGTAGTAATAGTTGTTGTTGTTGTTGTTGTTGTTTTTGTTGTTTTTGTTGTTGTTGTTGTCGTCGTCGTCGTGGTGGTGGTCATCATCATTATCGTCGTCATCGTCTTCATCGTCGTCGTCGTTGTTGTTGTTGTTGTCGTCGTCGTTGTTGTTGTTGGTGGTGGTGGTGGTGGTGGTAGTGGTGGTGGTGGTGGTGGTGTTTTTGCTGTTATTGTTGCTGTTGTTGTTGCTGTTGTTGTTCTTGTTCTTGTTGTGGTCGTCGTCTTCGTTGTTGTTGTTGTTTTTCTTATTGTTCTTGTTGTTGTTGTTGTTGTGGTCATCGTCATCGCCGTCGTCCTCGTTGTTTTTTTGTTGTTGTCGTTGTTGTCGTTTGTCGGATTTTGGGCTCCGCAAAACCCTAAGGAATCGAACAGAGGGGCGTGTACGACGATCTCTCTTGGCTCAGCCTTACCTAGCCCGCTACTCGATGTAAACGACGAAGGACTCACTCGAAGGTGAGGGTACCAGAAAACACAACAGTTTACCCAGGTTCGGGCCGCTGCGAAGCGTAAAACTCTACTGCTGCTTTTGGTGGATTGCCTCTCACGGAGGTTGGTGGATGAACTAACATAGTGCTCTCGAGCCTCCGGAGGCCAAGTGGCTTGGTGTGTTGCACTTGGGTCGGAATGAACACCCCTACCAAGTGTTAGACCCTTTCTATTATAGCGGAGGCCTGAATCCTCTTCCTCATAGCTTCGGCGGTGTCGGTGCACTAGAAACTGGGGTCCCTTATGCCCTAGACTTGTGCACGGGCATCGGCGACACCCCTGACGGCAGTGTACCATGAAGAGAAGCAGAAAGGCAATCCAAGACCCGCCGAGGCCACGCCCTTCCCTCACTGCGAGGGGCGTGGAGTACAAGGGCTCATGACGCAAGGCCACGGCTAGCCCTCCTTGCCGGGAAGATTCCCTAGGCCCGGGCAATCCCGCTTTGCGAGGTAGACTACCCGAAGAATAGGAAGACCCCGACAAGTTTCCCTTACTGGGAAGACTCGCACAGACTGGCAAGGCCCCCCGGCAAGCCCTCCTTGCCGGAAAAGTCTTCAAGGCTCCAGGCAATCCCTCCTTGCCGGGGAGGTAACCAAGTCACCCAATGGAGGTTCAGGCCAGCAAGCCCATGTTCGGTCTCCACGTGTCCCCACCAGTTTCTACCACAATCCGACTGCTCCAGCACATCCCTCGTGTGCCAACACAAGGCCCAGGTGTCGCTTCACGTGGGTACGTGTCGCAACCATCTTGCGGCAGGTCAGGGGTCAGACAAGGCATTTACTGCCCCTAACACCACCGACGAAGTAGAGCGGTGAATACCGTTCACTCTGCATCCCGTGAGCACGCTGTTGGTGACCCCTTTGCCTATAAAAGGAGGCCAAAAGCTAATTCTGAGGGGTTGAACATTTTCGGGATCAGAGACTACCTAATCACCTACTAAGTTACTGTAGCAAAACCACCCTACAGTAAGCACACAATACAAACTACACGAGTAGGGTTTTACGCGACAAGCGGCCCGAACCTGGGTAAAACGGACCTTGCCGGTGTTGATCGCTAGTTCCGCTCTCGATGCGATACCTCTCTCTCCCCGCCAAACGATGAAGGGACTCCTCGAGTTTGCCATAGGTGTTGGTTTTCCGCGACATCTTTGGCGCGGGAGGTAGGGGGAGCGATGGTTGAGAGCTTTTTCGCGGATTCAAGCAAGCTCCGCGTCAGATCTTGGGACATTGAGCGCACCACTGCGGTCCCTCGAAGCAAGGCGCAGCGGTGGTCTCTCTACTTCGCCACGGCCTCCTAACGCCTGCGCGAGCGCCCTGCTGTGCGAACGCAGGCTAGGGGGACGGAGACCTAGAGCTCGAAAGCATCAGGCTAATGCACCGCTCTAGGACAGTGCGCTGCTGTCGAGGGTGTGCCTAGGGGCTCCGACACATACTCTGTCCGACGCACCTTTACGGAGAGGTGCATAGCCGTCGAGAATGCGCCTACGTTCCCCGGAACCGGGGCACGCACTCCAGCCGAACACTTCCCCCCGGAAGCATCATGTCTTCGCCAAAGGTGCGCTCGGGGGCTCCGTCAGCACGGCCAGGCAAAACAGGAAAAGGAGTTATGCTCCAGAAACCCGCCTTCTATACGACAGCCGAGAACCGTCGGCAAATACCTTCCCGGAGGGGAAGTTGTCCGAAGAGTATAGTCTCCTGCTTGCCGGGGATCTGAGGCCCCGATAAAGGACCCAAGAACTGCGAGGAGAAGTGTCGCGACACGACAGATAAGTGATAAATGTTTCAGATGACATTTCCGATTAGATAGGTTGTTCCCTTTCTTGCAGATCGCAAACCTTGTTTGAGAAACCTGCACGTAGATGGAACCTTGTGAGGATCAGTGCGCCTTAGTTTTGTTTCGAACTAGTTCAACGACCTGAACGGCCACAGAGTGCCTTCTCACTGTTTCGAACCTGTTCAACAGTCTAAGTGGCTACATAGCACCTTATTTCGCCTCGAGCCGCGCTCGACGATCTAATGGTTGCACTGAGTGCGGCAAGGAGCATTGCCGGTAATGACCCCTCAAGCGAACTGCAAAGGATCCGTTCCTCAAAGTAATAGCGGGAGGAATAGTCGTGCGGGCAAGCTTTCGGAAAATGCAAAAGGCGTATCATTCAAGGAGAAGGATCACAAGCAAGGCAAATAACATTTCATTCATTTGTTTGAAACAATCTGAGACATATTACATGAATGATTTTTGCTACTCTAACATAGTACACTGTCTTTTGGCTAGGGACATGCTCGCTGGACAGAAGTTCAAGAAGCCAAAAAGCGGGACGGCCCCCCGCACAACTGAGGCTGGTTTCTCCTGGACCAGCACTAGGCGGAGGAGAATGGGGGCTGAAGACAGGGCGACCTGAGGGGATGAAGAAGCTAGAGCCCACAGTTGCACCTCCTGAAAAACGAGGCGTCGATGCGGGCTCCTGTAGAGTAACTCCACCAGGCGGTGGAGAGGCGTGAGTGGGCCTCGGTGGCCGGGCCGGCAGTCAGTCGGAGCTCGGGGATTCGTACTCCGACCTGGACAACCGAGACCCTGACGTGCCAAGAGCGCCAGTGTCGCCGCTGTTCTCCTCATCTCTTTCGCTCGAGGAGGGACATTCGGCGCCGCTCGAGCTCTCTTCGCAGCAGCCGAAGCACGCACCCGAGCACCCGTAAAACTTGACGGATAGCATATTATCCTCCACTAGCTTGAAGCAGAGGATATGCCCATCCTCGAGGCTTCGGGCGCGGGCAAAGGCTTTCCAGCCCCGCTCGAGCAACATGGAGCGGCGCTTCCGGTACTCCGTGTGCACTTGCATAGTGCCGTGGGAGCAACCGTATGGCTTCAACCACAAGATAGGGGGCTTGGCGGCCTCCATCGCCCTCGCAAAAGGGCGAGGGAGATGCAAATGGACCCGCGGGATGCTGTGCAGCTCCATGACGAACTCCAGCGCCATCCCGTCCGAGTGCCCTCCAAGCACGCGAGAAGACGGAGGTGCCGGAGTAGCACTCCGCCTCCCCCGGCCACGACCTCCACGGCGACCGAGGCTCCTCACCCCTCCGCCACCACGGACGCTCATGCCGTCCTCCGTAGCTGCACCCCTTGAAGCTGTGGCATGATCCGAGTGGGATCCACTTGCCGCCCTGGCGGCCGATGGTGGCCTCCCTCGTCGCCTAGCCATGGTTAGGGGCGAGCGCCACCTGGAGCTAGAAAAGATTCTACAGATGCAAGCTAGGGGTGGTGGATGTTCCAGGAGCTGATTGATGAGCAAAACCCCCTCGCAAACTCCCTAATTTATAGGGCGAGGCGCGGGTGGCGAGCTCCCCTCACTCCCGAAACCGTCTCCCCTCTCTCCCAATCACCCATGATCACGGGCGAACAGGGAACCGCCCTATGGCGCATGCTTCACGCGTGGCAGTAACGCGTCGGGGGGTGGGTAGGCTATTGTGAACGGACTTCTCCACCACGCGACGTGGGGAAGGGCCGCCCGCAACGGCTCCAAAGCTACAGAGTCCCCTGCTATGCAACGCGACGCACGCGTGTGTGGCCCAGGCCCGGGGGCTCCTGTGGGTGCAGTAGAGACTGGGGTCCCGTGTGCCCCACACTTGTGCACGGGCATCGGCAACGCCCGTAATGGCAGTGTATCCGGAAGAGCAGCAGAAAGGCAGTCCAAAGCCCGCCGAGGCCACGCCCTTCCCTCGATGTGAGGGGCATGGAGCACAAGGGCTCCAGACGCAAGGCCCCGGCAAGCCCTCCTTGCCGGGAAGGTTCCCAAGGCCCTGGCAAGTCCGCTTCGCCGGGAAGACTACCCGAAGAATTGCAAGACCTCGGCAAGTTTCCCTTGCCGGGAAGGCTCGCACAGACTAGCGAGGGCCCCTGGCAACCCCTCCTTGCCGGGAAAGTGTTCAAGCCTCCCGGCAAGACCTCCTTGCCGGGGACGTGACCAAGTCAACCGATGGAGGCTCCACGCAAGCAAGACCATGTTCGCTCGCCAAGTGTCCCCACCAGTTTCTACCACAATCCAACCGCTCCAGCACATCCCTTGTATGCCATCACAAGGCCCAGATGTCGATTCACCTGGGTACATGTCGCAACCATCTTGCGGCAGGTCAGGGGTCACACAAGGCATTTACTGCCCCTGACACCACCGACGAAGTAGAGTGGTGAACAATGTTCACTGTGCATCCCGTGAGCACACTGTTGGTGACCCCTTTGCCTATAAAAGGAGTCTCAAAGCTCATTCTTAGGGGTTGAACTTTTTGGGGATCAGAGACTCCCTAATCACCTAGTAAGTTACTATAGCAAAACCACCCTATAATAAGCACACAATACAAACTAGGTAGGAGTAGGTTTTTACGCGTTAAGCGGCCCGAACCTGGGTAAAAATGACCTTGCCGGTGTTGATTGCTAGTTCCGCTCTCGATGCCACACCTCTCTCTCCCCGCCGAACGATCAAGGGAATCCTCGAGTTTCCCATAGGTGTTGGTTTTCCCCGAAAGGCGGGAAGGGATCCCACAGCGGCCAATTTTAAAAGGGGGACAGGGGAATATGCGCCCCAGCCCAAAGGTGGTCTTCCCGTGTAAAGTACTTGCCCGCACTGCAGGGATGGGCTCGAGGATGACGTTTGCCCTAGTGGCGGACGGCTTCGTTGCACCAGATGGGAAACCTTAGGAAGATGCCTTTGGAACCCTCGTACGCTCCCACCTAATTTGCACTAAAGGAGAAACTGCCTCGTCCTGCCATCTCCTGCTCGCCTGTCCTTTACTGGCGTCACCCTTGACTCCTGAGGCCCAACCTTGCCTCGGAATGTCCACCGCTCCGGAGGGGTCCTGAGGAGGTCCCCGGCAGGTCCTGATGCTCCTCCTCCTCGCGAGGCTTGGCCTCTCGCGAGGGCCTTCCCGGGTGATGTCGCACCAGTTGATCTTGGGTTGGCCTCTCGCGTGGGGCGTCCCTGGGCTGCAGGTCGCCAGATCTGCGTACCCCCATTCCCAGAATGTCGACGGTAGCCACGGGGCCTAAGGCGCGCTTGGGTTGGATTCTTGACGGAGCCTTGAGGGTGTCCTGAAGCGTCGTGGGCCCTAAACACCTCCGGGTCGGGCCTTTAAAACTACGAGCCGGTCCTCTCCGCACAACATCCCCTAACCTGCCTCTGCCGACCGTCTCCGCACCCTCTCCATTCCGCCGTCAGTTCTTCCTTCTGTCGATCCAACCGCCGGTTCTTCCTCTGACCCATGCGCGTAATATCGTTGTTGCCTTGTTCTCTCCGTCATGCCTCAGAAAGGGGGGAAATGTGGAGGCTCGTGGGGCCCGACCATCCCGGCGGTGCCTTGGGCCGTACTGGAACGATCGACGGTGGTGAACCTCGAGGGGTTGACGAAGTTTCAGCTGGTAGTTGCTGCCAACTCAATGAGTGGGGGCCACCCAAATCTGGCCGAGCTCATGGGCTCGGAGGGAGAGGCGGTCCCCCGCGGTTCCTCTCCATTTTCACACCCTCATTTCTGGTGTACTACCGTCATTCTCGTGGTTCATAAATGCAGTGCTTTCGGATTACTAGATCCATGCGCTCCACCTTGAACCCCATCCTTCGGTCCTCCTCTCTGACTTCGCTTTCTTGTGCGAGGCTTTTGTTGGCGTTACTCCTTCCGTGGCATTTCTCTGCCATTTTTCTCCCTTGAGTTGACCTCCGAGGTGTAGTGCTCGGGGTCTGCGTCCTTGAGAACTGTCGATGCAACAGCCCCCGGATCCTATACGCTGAGCTCCTCCCCGAAGCGGAAGGGTTCCGGCGGCAGTTGGTGTAGGTTGTGGCTGCCGAGGCCGGAGCTCTGTTCCAACCTCTGCCGACCCCCGCGATACCGAACCGGGGGTGGAGCGCGAAGAGCTTAGTGACCCACGGCTCGCGCCGGTCTTCATCCGACTGGAAAAGCCGAGGCGTGCGGGGGTGATGATGGCGATGGTGTTGCGCGAGTTTATCTGTTGACGGTTTGCTCCCCTCCAACGCCACTCCCGCCCGATGTGGGCCTACACTGGGCCCAACAACTCGACGAGGACCCAAGTCGTCCCTTTTTCCTCTCGTATCTTGCGTGCGCTGCTTCGCCGGCTGACCGACGGCAATCCTGACGAGCTTCGCCCGAACGGCCTGCCGCTGTACAGAGCCCCCGGGAGCTCTTGCTGTGGAGATGCCGCTCTTTGATGAATGGGGGCTCCTTCCTGAGGGGGAAAGGCGTCCCCCAGAGGCCGTGGCACTCAGGGTTCGGCCCCCCGAAGACCCTAGTTGTGCCGCTGCCCGTCATCCATGCTCTAACTTTGCGTCAAGCCGGGGTTGGTGGTGGTGATCGGTCGACGGTGGAAAGCTCTTCCCCCACCTCTGAGCCTCCCTCGAGGGCTGCCGAGTCCACCTGCTGGGTCGCCCGTGCCAGCTGGAAGAGGATGTTGCCCAAGGGTGGCCGCCCACCGGCGCGAGGGCCTCCGGCGAGTAAGAAGTGGATGGCCATTGACGAGTAAGCACCTGTGTTCCCCCTCGTCCTCCCTTTATGCGCATATATTCTGAACCCTTGTTCTTCAGGTTTCCCTTCGCTCGCCAGGGAGGCGGATCCGCGCCGCCTGCTCCGGTGGTCTCCGAGCATCCGTGGCCTCTTCTCTCGCCCTCCACTGGGCTTGGTCTCCTAAGCCTCATGCACATGAACCCCCTGTGGTCTTCTTCGGTGGCGGCCTCCGGTACTTCGGCGAGATACCTATCCCCTAGCCTGTGGCCCCTCCTGGGGCCCTGCCGCGCCTTCCCCTTGGACCACTCCAGCATGGAGATGAGGGGCACCGTGAGGTGCTCAATGCTGATGAAATGGCAACACGGGAGCCCCAGCCCCCGGGCATGGACTCGGGCCGGGTGATTCCTTGCAAGCTTCTCCTACTCGCTATACGGGAGGCGAGAACCCCTGCTGGCTTCTGGAGCGTGTTTCGGGTTCGCTTGCCGCACCATGGGGCTTGCTCCGCATCGCTGTGGACGCGCTTCAACGTTTGGGGTGGGCTTGCCAGTCATGAAGCCCGCCAGTACCTTGCGTCGGGGTGGCGCCAGCTAGAGGTCGTCGTGAACCTCGGCCGCCTGCAGCGAGAGGGCGCTCGCGCAAAGACAGAGGCATTCCTTGCTGTAGCGGTAGAAGTCCGTGAGTGCGCTCTCGCTGAGGCTCATGAGGTTGATTGTCGGCGCAGGGCCTCCGAAGACCGCCACAGGGAGCTTTGCGCCCTCATCGCCCGTCTTGAAGAGCAAGCTCCGTCGAGGGCCTCCCTGGGGGCCTGCTGGCGGAGTCCTTCCATGGCGGTACTCGAGCATCCACCGACTTGCTGGTGCTTGTAGAGGTGGAGCGGTGCCTGGAGCAGGAGTGTCTGGAAACGAGGGAGCGCCAGTTGTCACTTGCCGAGGAATCCCTTGCCTCTCGTGAAGCGAAGCTTCAGGAGGAGATAGACAAGGGGGTGGCGGAGGCTCGACATTCCCTTCTTCTCGATTACCGATTGAAGTTGAGGCTCCAGGAATACCTCTTCCTCAAGCGTCGTGGCTGTCGGCATGATTTGGTCATTGCCCTCCAGAAAAGGCTGGATCAGGAAGTGGAAAGCCGACAGGCTGCGCTAGACGTGCAGGCCACTGCCGAGGGTAAACTGTATAATATTTGCAAACAAGTGAAAGGCGTGGCTTCCTGACGACTCCAGGTGCTTGGAATTTTTCTACCGTGTCGTGGAGCATCTCGAGGCTGGCGCCGAGAAGGCTCTCGCGCTTGTGGAGAAGAAGAGCCGCGACCTTTTGGGTTAGGCCGCCTCGGACGTCTTCAGCCACGTCCTTCGCCTCGACCCCGACTTCGACTTTGCTTTGGTGCTGGATCCGGTGCCAGATACAATCTGAGCCCTGGCCGAATGGGTCAAGGTTCGTGTGGAAGTCCTAGTGACAAGGCTTGCTCCAGAAGGCCGTGACGTGTGCTCCGATGACGACGTGTCCTTATGATTCACAGCCTCGCCCTCCT
>NC_058521.1:281674171-281691671 GCF_904849725.1 Hordeum vulgare subsp. vulgare | reverse complement strand
TGTTGTCGTCATCGTCGTCGTCGTCGTCGTCGTCATCGTCGTTGTCGTCATCCTCGTCGTCGTCCTCGTTGTTGTTGTTCTTTTTATTGTTTTTGTTGTGGTCATCATCGTCGTTGTTGTCATCGTCGTCATCGTCATTGTTCTTGTTGTTTGTCTTGTTGTTGTTGTTGTTGTTGTTGTCGTTGTTGTCTTCATTGTTGTCGATGTTGTCATTGTTGTTGTTTTTCTCGCTGTTGTTGTTGTTGTAGTAGTAGTTGTTGTTGTTGTTGTTGTAGGTTTTGTCGTTGTTGCTGTTATTGTCGTTGTTCTCATCATTATCGTTGTTGTCATCCCTATCGTCGTCGTCGTTATCGCGGTTCTTGTTCTTGTTGTTTTTGTTGTCGTTGTTGGTGATGTTGTTGTCGTTGTTGTTGTTGTTGCTGATGTTGTTGTTGTTGCCGTCGTCGTCGTCTTCGTTGTGTTGTTGTTGTTGTTGTTGTTGTTGTCACTGTTGTCGTTAATGTCGTTGTTTTCTTTGTTGTTGTTGTTGTTGTCGTTCTTCTTGCTGTTCTCATCATTGTCGTTGTTGTCATAGTTGTCGTTGTTCTTGTCGTTGTCGCCTTCGTCCTTGTGGTTGTTGTTGTTGTTGTCGTCGTCGTCATCGTCGTCATCATCATCATCATCATCGCCCGCGGCGACGGCGTCTTTTTAGTCGTCTTCATTGTTTTTGTTGTTATTGTTGTCGTTCATATCGTTATTGTCGTTGTTGTTTTTGTTGTCGTTCATGTCGTTGTTTTCGTTGTTGTTGCTGTTGTCATTGTTTTTGCGTCGTTGTTCTTGTAATTGTCGTTGTTGTCGTCATTGTCGTTGTCGTCATCGTCCTTGTTGTTGTTTTTATTGTTGTTGTTGTCGTCGTCGTCGTCATCGTCGCCTTCGTTGTTTGTATTGTTGTTGTCGTTGTCGTTGTTGCCGTTGTTGTCGTTGGTGTCGTTGTTATCGTCGTTGTCGTCGTCGTCGTCGTTCTGGTCGTCGTTCTCGTTGTTGTTGTTGTTGTTATTGTTTTATTGTTGTTGTTGTTTTTGTTTTTGTTGTTGTTGTTTGTTGTTGTTGTTGTTGTTGTTGTTGTTGCAGTTGTTGTCGTCGTCATCGTCATCGTCGACTTCGTTGTGGTTGTTGTTGTCGTTGTTATTGTAGTTGTTGTCACTATTGTCGTCATTGTTGTTGTTATTGTTTTTATTGTCGTTGTTGTTGTTGTTGTTTTTGTTGTTGTTGTTGTTGTTGTTGTTGTTGTGGCTGTTGTTGTTGTTGTTGTGGCTCTTGTTGTTGTTGTGGCTATCGTCGTCGTTTTTGTGGTGGTGGTGGTCATCGTCGTCGTCATCGTTGTTGTTGTTGTTGTTGTTGTTGTTGTTGTGGTCGTCGTCGTTGTCGTCATCGTCATCCTCGTGTTTGTTGCTATTGTTGTTGTTGTCGTCGTTGTTGTCTCTGTTGTCGTTGTGGTTACTGTTGTTGTTGTTGTTATTGTCTCTGTTCTCGTTGTTGTCGTTTTTGTCATTGTCCTCGTGATTGTCGTTGTTGTCGTCGTTGTCATCATCCTTATTGTTGTTGTCGTTGTTGTTGTTATTGTTGTTGTCGTCGATGTTGTCGTCGTCGTACTTGTTGTCGTCGTTGTTGTTGTTGTCGTAGTTGTCGTTTTTGTCGTTGTTCTCGTCGTTTTCATCGTTGTCATTGTTGTCGTCGTTGTCGTTGTTGTTGTTGGTGGTGGTGTTGTTGTTGTCGTTGTTGTTGTGGTTGTTGTTTTAGTTGTTGTTGTTGTTGGTGGTGGTGTTGTTGTTGTTGTTGTTGTTGTGGTTGTTGTTGTTGTTGTTGTTGTGGTGGTGTTGTGGTTGCTGTAGTAGTAGCAGTAGTAGTAGTTGTTGTTGTTGTTGTTGTTTTAGTTGTTGTCGTTGTTATTGTTTTTTTTATTGTCGTTGTCGGCGTCGTCATCGTTGTTTTTTTGTTGTTGTTGTCGTTGATGAGGTTCTTGTCGTTGATGTTGCTGTTATCATTGTTGTTGTTGTTGTCGTTGTTCTCGTTGTTCTCGTCATCGTCTTTGTTGTCGTGTTCGTCGTTGTCGTTGTTCTGGTCATCGTCGTTGTCGTCGTCGTCGTCGTCGTCGTTGTTGTTGTTGTTGTTGTCGTGTTTGTTGTTGTTGTCGTCGTCGTCGTCATCATGTTTGTCGTTGTGGTTCTTGTTGTTGTTGTTGTTGTTCTTAATCTTCTTCTTGTTTTTGTTGTTGTTGTTGTTATTGTCTTTGTTCTCGTTCTGGTTGTTGTTGTCGTTGTTGCCGTTGTTCTCGTCATTGTCGTGGTTGTTTTCATTTTTGTCGTTTTTGTTGTTGTCGTTGTTGTCTTCATTGTTGTTGTTTTTGTCGTTGTTGTTGTTGTTGTTGCTGTTGTCGGTTTTATCATTGTTGCTGTTATTTTCGTTGTTGTCGTTGTTCTCATCATTATCATTGTTGTCACCCTGTTGTCGTTGTCATCGTCGTGGTTCTTGTTGTTGTTGTTCTTGTTGTTGTTGTCGTTGTTGTTGTTGCTAATGTTGTTGTTGTCGTCCTCGTCGTCGTCTTCGTTGTTGTTGTTGTTGTTGTTGTTGTTGTTGTCGTTGTTGTCGTTAATGTCGTTGTTGTTTTTGTTGTTGTTGTTATCGTTCTTCTCGTTGTTCTCGTCATTGTCGTTGTTGTCGTCGTTGTCGTTGTTCTCGTCGTTGTCGCCTTCATCCTTGTGGTTGTTGTTGTTGTTGTAGTAGTAGTCGTCGTCGTCATCATCATCACCGTCGGCGGCGACGACGTCGTTATAGTCGTCTCCGTTGTTTTTGTTGTTATTGTTGTCGTTGATATCATTATTGTCGTCGTCGTCGTTGTTGTTGTTGTTGTTGTCGTTCATGTCGCTGTTTTCGTTGTTGTTGGTGTTGTCATTGTTTTTGTTGTCGTTGTTGTTGTCATTGTCATGGTTGTCGTCATTGTAGTTGTCGTCATCGTCCTTGTTGTTGTTTTTATTGTTGTCGTTGTTATTGTTGTTATTGTTGTCGTCGTCGTCGTCTTTGTTGTTTTTATTGTTGTTGTTGTTGTCGTTGTTGCCGTTGTTGTCGTTGATCTCGTTGTTGTCGTCGTTGTTGTTTTTATCGTAGTTTTCGTTCTTCTCATTATTATCGTTGCTGTCATCCTTGTCGTCGTCGTCGTTCTCGTCGTCGTCCATGTAGTTTTGTTGTTGTTGTTGTTTTTGTTTTCGTTGTTGTTGTTGTTGTTGTCGTTGTTGTTGTTGTTATTGTTGTTGTTGTTGTTGTTGTTGTTGTCGCCGTCATCGTCATCGTTGTCTTCGTTGTGGTTGTTGTTGTTGTTGTTGTTATTGTAACATCCCAAAATTATATATTTTGGAATGTTAATAGAATTATTAGATTGATTGTTTGTTTGTTTGCCTGAGTGATTGAAACTTGTGTGAAATCTGAAAGTTTTCAAAACTTTTGAATGAGAGGGAATAAAATGACTTTCCCCATCTCCGTTGAATTCAAATTCAACCTTTTAAAAGCAAAGAGAGAAGATGACATGACTTCTTCAACTATAAAGAATTTGAACGGGGATATTTGCATTGAATTCTTTTGCATTTCCATTTGTTTTCTTCGTGCAAGAAATGCCGGGAAATACATTCTGTGAAACAGAAAAGAGAGGAGGAACATGACCCTCAAACACACGGGCATTTTGAAAGTTATTTGAACCCTAAAACTTAGAGGGTCATTTGAAAATTATTTGCAAAAGAAAATAAACCTTTTTAGGGAATTTTGTGAAAATAATTTTTTCTGAAGTTTTTATTTTTGCCGTGGAAAATGCCCATCATTTATATTTTATTTTTCTGATAATTCTAGTATATAAAAACTCTTTATTCCGAATTGATTTGATTTCCTTTTTGTCGTTTTAGTTCCTAGTTTTAAAAATAGGAAAGGAAATCATTTTTATTAGGAAACTCCAAGTGGCCCATTAAGACTTTCCTTTCACTCGCCCAAGAAGATCATCTTCTTCCTCCTCTCTCCCTCACGTCACAGGAACTTGCCATCCATGGACAGAGGATCTCCACCTCCGGGATTCACGAAGCACATTCCCTCCCAGCACCTCCCGTCGCCTCTATAAGAACCCCCAAGGCCTCCTCGTTCCATTCCCGTTGAAACCACCCCCTCTCCTCGCCTCTAGCTCGCGCGCCACCCGCCTTAAACTCGCCGGAGCGGAAGCTCCGGGAGCCCTCTAGACACTCCCTGCCTCGCCCCCCCTGCCACCCCGTCGCCCCCTGGCACCCCTCCATCCTTCGGCCCCCTCCACCACCCCTCCCGTCGGCACCCCACCCCTCCACCTCGCTGCACTCCCTCCCCATCACCACGACCAAGAGCAGCCAGGAGCTTTTCCTCCCCTCACCCCCCTACCGGTTCCCCTCCACCTCGCCTCCCTCCCCTAGGAGCCTCCACCGCTCCCTGCCACCCCACCCCTCGCCGGCGACCCCCCACCCCACCGGAGCTCACCCCGACCCCGGCCACCTCGGCCACAATAGCAAGCACGGGGGCAACTCCCAGCCACCGTAAGGCCCCCTCTTTCTTTCTTTATTTTACTTCTTTTGTTTTTTTAGTTTTATCGTTAGATCTAGATCCCACGGTGTAGATTAGGAAGTACTTACCCCTTCGGTTTTCTAAAAAGAACCGGTCCATCAGTTAAGTGAACCGAAGCATTTTCTTATTTAGCGGCCATCCGCTGTTTAGCCTATGCAGCAAACACCATTAGCCAATCAGTGGGCGCCACGTGTCTGTAGCAATTATTCTCTTTTTCTGTCTAGTTCCAAAAACAGCAAAGTTTCTGTTTTGTTTTGGCCATAACTTTTGATCCCGAAGTCCAATGATAGTGATTCTTTCTCCACTAGCTCACAAATTTCCTGTAGTTTCTAGAAACATATAATTTGTCGGTGTTTGACTTTATAAATATAAGTTAGATCAGATTTCGTTTAAACCTTGTTTTGCCTATTCCAGGAGTTTAAAAATAGATTTTAATTTGATTCCTTTTGGTACTGATCTCTAGTGATCTTATTTATCAATGGTAGAAATGTCAGATTTGTTTGAGTACTTTAGCTCACTGTTTCTTGTGAAACAATTTCTGTTTCACCTCTTTTAGGATTGCGGCTAATTCCTTTTGTACTTTTATTTTAAAATATTTTCTTTATTATTTCAGAAATATTATGTTTTGTTTCTGTTAGTTAAACAGTAGTTTTCTAACATGTTTTTATTTTATTTTTATTTGTTTTCATGAAATCAATTCTAGTTCCTTAGTAACTTGCAATTGGTTTCCGCATTGTTTCAAATCCCGTTTGGGAATACTTTCAAAAAGTTTTGTGAAAAATACTTTATTTTATCTTAGTTAGACTTATACCTTAGTTCCTTGTTATTATTTTCTGTTAGACGAAAACTATTTAGTGTTTGACGTAGTAGAAGACTCCCTAGTCTTATTTGAAGTTTCTTTCGGTTTCCTATTCACTTTCTCTTTTGTTTTGATTGCTAGAATGATTGCTAGTATGAGTGCTTATATGAATGATATGTTTGTTATATAGATTTCATCGGAGAGTGACGAGTAGTCTATCAAGTTATTTTCTCGAGAAATTCTTCTTCGTCAACATCACCAGGCAAGTCACTTTGATCATACTATCACCTATGTTTTATGCATCGTAGTTCTACCATCCTATGCCCAATTGCATGCTGAGTAGGTACATGGAAATTTTAGTATAGTTTGTAGTGTCATGTGGTAGGCACCCAACAACCCCGATACTTGTCCCCGGGACGACAAATTTCATATTGCTATGCTTGAGTAGACGGGATTTCGGTTGAGTGCATAACACGAGTGATGCGACGTTGATTAAATAATCAAGACCGGTTAAGACAAGATTTTCAAGACCTCGGACGCAATGCAACTCTGGGTGAAGGACGGTTGATCGGCTCCTTGGAGAACCCAGTGGATGCCCGGGATGCTGGGGACGGCCATGACATCCTGCGGAAAGCTTCACCCAGGCTCAAAGAGACGGATGGATATTTTCAAGACCCAAGGCTTACCTGCACAGCCACAAGTGATTATGGGCTCTGGCTTGGATGGACAACGCGGCGACTCTGGAAAGGCGGTGCTAGCAGACGTAGAAGAACGGTAGGAATGGATGGGCACCGACAGGAATTCAGAGGGACCCGTTGAAAGACCATGTTTTGATCATCCAGTCTTCAAACACCCTGAAGTGCGAGGACATACACGGAGGCGATCGAATCTTGTGGGGAACGTGTGCAAAACTCTGCATAGTACTCAAACCTAATCGATTAGCCGTGTCCACGGTCATGGACAACTTGAGCCAAAGGAACTGAAGTTATCTGGATTTCTCAACACCATTAAATATATTTGATGAGGGTAATTATTGACAACTCGGGTACGAGAACTCGCAGGCGGAACCATCTCGTTAACAACCAACAATGTAGTATCATTTTGCTTTTAGCCCTCTCTTGTTGTAGGATAAAAATTTGCTTTACGCTAAAACTTACAACCCCACCTGCCATATATGCATATAGTATAGATGATTACTTTTCACCCCTCTCTTATGTGACTTGCCGGCATATTCAATATGCTGACCTACACGGCTGCAACGTATTATGTTGCAGATATTTTTCCTCGACGAGTAAGAGTACGATTCAGGGTTACGGTCTACACTCAACTTGTCGTTGGTGTCTATTGGGACTCCACTCCCTTGACCGCTTCCGTTGAGATATTTAAGGTATATATCAGTTTTACGCTATTTTACATGTGATTGCACTTTGATATATACACTGATGTACTGTGTGTGCCAGCATACTGATCTAGGGATGGCATAGAAACACAGAGGCTTGACTCGTGTTGAGTTGGGTCGCTACAGAAATGGTATCAGAGCACATGTTGACTATAGGACGTGACCCTAGAAACTGGAAATTTTTTAGGAAAGGATCTCTCAAAATTTCTATTTTTCAAGAACACCTTTCATTTCTCATCTCTTCTGATTTCATCAAATGTTCTCTCTCACCTCAAATAGTTATACAATCCCCTTACCCCTTTGACCTCATGAAGAATCAACGGAGTTCTACTTCAAAGTAAAGAGAATTGAAGCTACACCAACAGAAGACTCTCAAGACCCTAAAACTCGAAGACCCTGAAGTGTTCGAATAATTATATGACCATTAGAAGTCCAAACCCCTGTTACATACCCATGTTAGTTACGATGATTTGTGAGCCGTCATTGGTGTGTGTTTTCCGACGGCCACAACAAAAATCTATTCTCAAAAATATTGTTTGTATTGTGTGTATCTCCCTCCCTCTCTTACCCTTCTCACCCCCAAAACCTCAACCCTACCAGATGGAGTATGAAGCTGGACTTGTAGTCTCTGGACCAATGACCCAGCTGGAGGCTGAAATATGGATTCAGAACATGGAGAACCACTTCGGGAGCAACTTGATCTCAAGGAAGTATGAAGTGGAACAAGCTCTCCAGTACTTTACCCAAAGTGCTGCAATCTGGTGGAAAACGCATCATGCCATACAAGGATTTAGTGGAGCAGAAAGTTGGGAACAATTCAAGAAGACTTTGTTAAGATCCCGACTTATTCATAAGTTCTATGATAATCCGAAGAAGAAGACTTGTGCATGCAAGATCTGTGGAGAAATCGGACACACCGACGAGGAACACACGGATGGATGCACTCATTGTGAAGAAAATCACCCAGCTGAGGAGTGCCCAAGTAGTGAGGTGACTTGTTTCCTTTGTGAGGGAACCACCCACTACCCAGCTCAGTGTCACATTTACCCCAAGGTGCAACAGGTTGTCAAGCAGCAGAAAGATGCAGTGAAGGAAACCCTCAAGAAGAAGATTCTAGAGGAACCTGTGATGAACGAAAATATTGAAGACCCTGATGGACATGGTCTGACCAGATTTTTATCCAATGCATGATACTCATGTGGAGAAGAAGGACATTATTCACAGTATTGCACGAAGAGAAGCCAAGAGTATCTGGGAAACTTCCCGACGGAAGAAGTGGAGTTTGATCCACTTGAAATAGAAGAACTGGCCAAAATGAAGGAGTCCGGAAAGAAGAAAAAATACCCTCGAAAGAACCAAATCTCTGCAGACAAAGACCTGAGTCATGTCAGATGTGACAAGTGTATGTAGTTTGGCCACCACAAATACATGTGCTCAGGAAGGAAGCCGGGAACCCAAGGAGCAAAAGCAGAAGCTAAGAAGCCTCGATACTTGTCAAAAATCATTTGCTTTTGTTGCAAGGAAGCACGACATTTTGCGAGCGATTGTCCACAAAGGAAGAAAGCTAGAATGGAGTAGTTAAGTTTTGACCGTGGCAATAAGTGTAATCTGAAGCACTCTTGTTTTTCATGAGATCATGGAGTGAAACTTTTTGTAACAGAAGTCCCTGAGATTGTAATAACATCATGAATAAATGAAATTTATTGCCTCATGATTGCCTATGTTGAAACTGTATGCGTTGTTTCTCTTCGAACTAAGATCTCAGAACAATTATGAGGATATGAGAAAATATGGTCTATGCAGGCATGAGTATAATTCATTTAAGTGTGGTAGTATTCGGTAAACCCACAGGATCCACTGAGTAGGAGTGTACCATGATTACCAAGGAGACATATACATTCCTCTGAGTACCTATTTACTGACACCTGAAGATGACAACTCTCTACGAGTCATTCCTCAAGGGCCCAGAAACGATCATGACCCTGACCCGTGAGCATGATTACCCAAAAATCCTGAAGGACATGATGAAGCACATTCATCTTGAAGGAGATGCAATCTACAAAGGCTACCCATTCATGGAGAATGGAGTGGAACTTTGGTACGTGGAAGTACACCTCCACCATGTGAAAGGAGTTTGTCCAAAGACTATGCGGCAATACTTTTTCATTTCACGTGTACCACGAGCAACCTTCTTTGATGCTGTTCGTGAAGCTGCCATGGAAGCCATACGTCAGATCGGAGAAATCCTTGAAGCAAGACTCCGTCATACCCAGGAATACCTGAGTGAAGTACGTGCGGAGATGATGGAGATGAAGCTAATGGCCACCATGATGAAGCAAAAGATGGATGATTTCAAGGAGCACTTCGGAAAGTTCGAGTGGAACTAAGTACCTCCAAGAGAGGCAGATGAATAAGCTGGCAGAAATGCTTGACCATACCGAACAATGTGGATGGCAGCATTTGTAATAGAGTACTTTGAATTGGAGTTTTTGAGGATAAATTAAGGATGTAATAAAGGATTGATTATGAAATGCATATGATTTATGGAAGAAGCTATGATGGATCAGCAAACCTTTTCTTAGGAGCATACGAAAACCTGAGAGTTGTGAAGATACGATAGATGCTTTGTTCAGCTTGCAGAACCAATCGATTATCCGAACTTCGTTCGTGGACAAGAGAAATTCTGCAACGCTTGTGAGGATTCCCAAGTGTTAGAATGCGAGATTCGCTAAACCTTATAAAGAGAAATGATTTGGGTGCGGAATGGATTGATCACCATGACGACTTACTCTTATCATTTATCTTGCTATTCGGAATGGTAAATCTGAGAGACTTACCCATATAGAGAGACGACGTTCTTTGAAGCTTTTGTTCAAGCCTTAGAAAGGTATGATGAAAGCCCATGTACATGGCATTTGTTGTCACGCGTAGGAAATTCTACGGTGAGGATGAAGACAAGACCCCTCTCTCTGCAGGATAACCACAAATGGTAGACCACCATGAGAACCATCGATATGTTATTTAGAATTGACCACAAGACTGTCAGTTAAAGAAGACCCAGTGATGGAAGAACCTTATATCAACGGGAGAGCATCACCAAAGGATTTAATATGAAGACTGTGCGATGTCAGTTGCCAAAACCCCAGAGGATCGTTAAAGCATTTTGAGGGACCGGTATCTCTCATTTTAAGTGTGGTAGCATCCCACTTTGCAGGAGATTGGATTTGTTAGAAGACCCCTGAACCCTAACCTTTCTTTCTAGCCTCTTCGAATCTCGAGGACGAGATTCATTTTAAGTGTGGTAGTTTGTAACATCCAACAATTATAAATTTTGGAATTTTAATATAATTATTAGATTGATTGTTTGTGTGTCTGCCTGAGTGATTGAAACTTGTGTGAAATCTGAAACTTTTCAAAACTTTTGAATGAGAGGGAATAAAATGACTTTCCCCATCTCCGGTGAATTCAAATTCAACCTTTTAAAAGCAAAGAGAGAAGATGACATGAATTCTTCAACTATAAAGAATTTGAACGGAGATATTTGCATTGAATTCTTTTGCATTTCCATTTGTTTTCTTCGTGCAAGAAATTCCGGGAAATACATTCTGTGAAACAGAAAAGAGAGGAGGAACATGAACCTCAAACACACGGGAATTTTGAAAGTAATTTGAACCCTAAAACTTAGAGGGTCATTTGAAAATTATTTGCAAAAGAAAATAAACCTTTTTAGGCAATTTTGTGAAAATAATTTTTTCTGAAGTTTTTATTTTTGCCGTGGAAAAATGCCCATCATTTATATTTTATTTTTCTGATTATTTTAGTATATAAAAACTCTTTATTCCGAATTGATTTGATTTCCTTTTTATCGTTTTAGTTTCCTAGTTTTAAAAATAGGAAAGGAAATCATTTTTATTAGGAAACTCCAGGTGGCCCATTAAGACTTTCCTTACACTGGCCCAAGAAGATCATCTTCTTCCTCCTCTCTCCCTCACGTCACAGGAACTTGCCATCCATGGAGAGAGGATCTCCACCTCCGGGATTCGCGAAGCACATTCCCTCCCAGCGCCTCCCGTCGCCTCTATAAGAACCCCCAAGGCCTCCTCGTTCCATTCCCGTTGAAACCACCCCCTCTCCTCGCCTCTAGCTTGCGCGCCACCCGCTTTAACTCGCCGGAGCCAAAGCTCCGGGAGCCCTCTGTACACTCCCTGCCTCGCCCCCCCTGCCACCCCGTCGCCCCCTAGCACCCCTCAACCCTTCGGCCCCCCTCCAGCACCCCTCCCGCCGGCACCCCACCCCTCCACCTCGCTGCACTCCCTCCCCATCACCACGACCAGGAGCAGCCAGGAGCTTTTCCTCCCCTTGCCCCGCCCTGAAGGTTCCCCTCCACCTCGCCTCCCTCCCCCCAGGAGCCTCCACCACCCCCCCTGCGACCCCAACCCTCGCCGGCGACCCCCCACCCCACCGGAGCTCACCCCGACCACGGCCACCTCGGCCACCATAGCCAGCACGGGGGCAACTCCCAACCACGGTAAGGCCCCCTCTTTTTTGTACTTGTTTTGTTTTTTTAGTTTTACCGTTAGATATAGATCCCACGGTGTAGATTAGGAAGTACTTACCCCTTCGGTTTTCTAAAAAGAACCGGTCCATCAGTTAAGTGAACCGAAGCATTTTCTTATTTAGCGGCCATCCACTGTTTAGCCTATAGAGCAAACACCCTTAGCCAATCAGTGGGCGCCACGTGTCTATAGCAATTATTCTCTTTTTCTGTCTAGTTCCAAAAACAACAAAGTTTCTGTTTTGTTTTGGCCATACCTTTTGATCCCGAAGTCCAATGATAGTGATTCTTTTTCCAGTAGCTCACAAATTGCCTGTAGTTTGTAAAAACATATAATTTGTCTGTGTGTGAAATTTTCAAATATAAGTTAGATCAGATTTAGTTTAAACCTTGTTTTGCCTATTCTAGGAGTTTAAAAATAGCTTTTAATTTGATTCCTTTCGGTGCTGATCTCTAGTGATCTTATTTATCAGTGGTAAAAATTTCAGATTTGTTTGAGTATTTTAGCTCACTGTTTCTTGTGAAACAATTTCTATTTCACCTCTTTTAGGATTACAGCTAATTCCTTTTCTACTTTTGTTTTAAAATATTTTCGTTATTATTCCAGAAATATTATGTTTTGTTTCTGTTAGTTAAACAGTAGTTTTCTAACATGTTTTTATTTTATTTTTATTTGTTTTCATGAAATCAATTCTAGTTCCTTAGTAACTTGCAATTGGTTTCCGCATTGTTTCAAATCCCGTTTGGGAATACTTTCAAAAAGTTTTGTGAAAAATACTTTATTTTATCTTAGTTAGACTTATACCTTAGTTCCTTGTTATTATTTTCTGTTAGACGAAAACTATTTAGTGTTTGACGTAGTAGAAGACTCCCTAGTCTTATTTGAAGTTTCTTTCGGTTTCCTATTCACTTTCTCTTTTGTTTTGATTGCTAGAATGATTGCTAGTATGAGTGCTTATATGAATGATATGTTTGTTATATAGATTTCATCGGAGAGTGACGAGTAGTCTATCAAGTTATTTTCTCGAGAAATTCTTCTTCGTCAACATCACCAGGCAAGTCACTTTGATCATACTATCACCTATGTTTTATGCATCGTAGTTCTACCATCCTATGCCCAATTGCATGCTGAGTAGGTACATGGAAATTTTAGTATAGTTTGTAGTGTCATGTGGTAGGCACCCAACAACCCCGATACTTGTCCCCGGGACGACAAATTTCATATTGCTATGCTTGAGTAGACGGGATTTCGGTTGAGTGCATAACACGAGTGATGCGACGTTGATTAAATAATCAAGACCGGTTAAGACAAGATTTTCAAGACCTCGGACGCAATGCAACTCTGGGTGAAGGACGGTTGATCGGCTCCTTGGAGAACCCAGTGGATGCCCGGGATGCTGGGGACGGCCATGACATCCTGCGGAAAGCTTCACCCAGGCTCAAAGAGACGGTTGGATATTTTCAAGACCCAAGGCTTACCTGCACAGCCACAAGTCATTATGGGCTCTGGCTTGGTTGGACAACGCGGCGACTCTGGACAGGCGGTGCTAGCAGATGTAGAAGAACAGTAGGAATGGATGGGCACCGACAGGGATTCAGAGGGACCCGTTGAAAGACCATGTTTTTATCATCCGGTCTTCAAACACCCTGAAGTGCGAGGACATACACGGAGGCGATCAAATCTTGTGGGGAACGTGTGCAAAACTCTGCAGAGTACTCAAACCTAATCGATTAGCTGTGTGCACGGTCATGAACAACTTGAGCCAAAGGAACTGAAGTTATCTGGATTTCTCAACACCATTAAACATATTTGATGAGGGTAATTATTGACAACTCGGGTACGAGAACTGGTTCGCGGAACCATCTCGTTAACAACCAACAATGTAGTATCATTTTGCTTTTAGCCCTCTCTTGTTGTAGGAGAAAATTTTGCTTTACGCTAAAACTTACAACCCCACCTGCCATATATGCATATAGTATAGATGAATACTTTTCACCCCTCTCTTATGTGACTTGCCGGCATATTCAATATGCTGACCTACATGGCTGCAACGTCTTATGTTGCAAATATTTTTCCTCGACGAGTAAAAGTACGATTCAGGGTTACGGTCTACACTCAACTTGCCGTTGGTGTTTATTGGGACTCCACTCCCTTGACCGCTTCCGCTGAGATATTTAAGTTATATATCAGTTTTACGCTATTTTACATGTGATTGCACTTTGATATATACATTGATGCATTGTGTGTGCCAGCATACTGATCCAGGGATGGCACAGAAACACAGAGGCTTGACTCGTCTTGAGTCGGGTCACTACAGTTATTGTCGTTGTTGTCGCTTATGTCGTTGTTGTCACTATTGTCGTCGTTGTTGTTGTTGTTGTTGTTATTTTTCTTGTCATTGTCGTCGTCATTGTTGTTGTTGTTGTTGTTGTTGTTTTTGTTGTGGCTGTTGTTGTTGTTTTCGTTGTTGTTGTTGTTGTGGCTGTCGTCCTCGTCTTCGTGGTGGTGGTGGTCGTCGTCATCGTCATCGTTGTTGTTGTTGTTGTGGTCGTCGTCGTCGTCATCGTCATTGTCGTGTTTCTTGCTATTGTGGTTTTTGTAGTCGTTGTTGTCTCTGTTGTCATTGTGGTTATTGTTGTTGTTGTTATCATTATTATTGTCTCTGTTCTCACTGTGGTTATTGTTGTCGTTGTTGTCGTTGTCCTTGTCGTTGTCGTTGTTGTCGTTGTTGTCGTCATCCTTATTGTTGTTGTCGTTGTTGTTGCTGTTGTTGTTGTTGTCGATGTTGTCGTCGTCGTACTTGTTCTCCTTGTTGTTGTTGTTGTCGTAGTTGTCGTTTTTGTCATTGTTCTCGTCGTTGTCATCGTGGTCGTTTATGTCATCGTTGTCGTTGTTGTTGTTGTTCTTCTTCTTCTTCTTCTTCTTCTTGTGGTTGTTGTTTTTGTTGTAGTAGTAGTAGTTGTTGTTGTTGTCGTTGTTGTTGTTGTTGTTATTGTTGTTGTTGTTGTTTTAGTTGTTGTCGTTGTTATTGTTTTTGTTATTGTCGTCGGCGTCGTCGTCGTCGTTGTTTTTTTGTTGTTGTTGTCGTTGATGATGTTCTTGTCGTTATTGTTGCTGTTATCGTTGTTGTTGTTGTTGTTGTCGTTGTTCTCGTTGTTCTCGTCATCGTCTTTGTTGTCGTCTTCGTCGTTGTCGTTGTTCTCGTCATCGTCGTTGTCGTCGTTGTCGTCGTTGTTGTTGTTGTTGTTGTTGTTGTTGTTGTTGTTGTTGTTGTTGATGATCATGATGTTGTTGTTGTTTCAGGTGTTGTTGTTGTTGTTGTCGTCATCGTGTTTGTCGTTGTGGTTATTGTTGTTGTTGTTGTTGTTGTTGTTGTTGTTTTTCTGGTTGTTGTTGTCGTTGTTGTCATTGTTCTCGTCGTTGTCGTGGTTGTTGTCGTTGCCTTCATCCTTATTGTTGTTGTCATTGTTGTTGTTGTTGTCGATGTTGTCGTCGTCGTTCTTGTTGTCGTCGTTGTTGTTGTTGTTGTCGTACTTGTCGTTGTTCTCGTCATTGTCGTTGTTATTGTCGTTGTCGTCATCATCATCGTAGTCGTTGTCGTTTTCGGAGTCGTCGTCGTTGTTGTTGTTGCTGCTACTAATGTTGCTTTTGTTGTTGTTGTGGTCGTCGTCATCGTCGTCGTCGTCGTCGTTGTCGTCGTTGTCATCGTCGTCGTCGTCGTTGTTGTTGTTGTTGTTGTTGTTGTTGTTGTTGTTGTTGTTGTCGTCGTCATCGTTGTCGTCGTCGTCATCATCTTCGTCATCGTCTTCATTGTCGTCCTCGTCGTCTTTGTCGTTGTTGTTGTTGTTGTTGTTGTCATTGTTGTTGTTGTTGTTGTTGTTGTTGCTGCTGTTGTTGTTGCTCTTGTCGTTGTTGTTGTTGTTGTTGCTGCTGTTGTCGTTGTTGTTGTCATTGTCGTTGTTGTTGTCATTGTTGTTGTTGTTGCTGTTGTTGTTGTTGTTGTTGTTGTCATTGTTGTTGTTGTTGTCATTGTTGTTGTTGTTGTTGTTGTCATTGCTGTTCTTGTTCTTTGTTCTTGTTATTGTTGCTGTTATTGTTGTTGTTATTGTCGTTGCTGTCATCGTCGTCGTCATGCTCATTGTTGTTGTTGCTTTTCTTGTTGTTGTTGTTGTTGTTGTTGTTGTGGTCATCGACGCCGTCGTCGTCCTCGTTGTTTTTTTGTTGTGTTGTCGTTTGTCGGATTTCGGGCTCCGCAAAACCCTAAGGAATCGAACACATGGGTGTGTACGATGATCTCTCCTGGCTCAACCTCACCTAGCCCGCTATTCGATGGAAACAACGAAGGAATCACTCGAAGCTTAAGGTAGCACAGAACCCAATAGTTTACCCATGTTCGGGCCGCTGCGAAGCGTAAAACCCTACTCCTACTTTTGGTCGATTGCCTCTCACAGAGGTTGGTGGATGAACTAACAAAGTTCTCTCGAGCCTCAGGAGGCCAAGTGGCTTGGTGTGTTGCACTTGGGTCGGAATGAACCCCCCTACCAAGTTCTACCCATTCTATTATTGTGGAGGCTCGGGTGCTCTTCCCTCATAGCTTCAGCAGTGTCGGTGCACTAGTGCCTGGGGTCTCTTGTGCCCTAGACTTGTGCACACGCATCGGCCACGCCCCTGACGACAGTGTACTAGGAAGAGCAGCAGAAAGGCAGTCCAAGACCCGCAAAGGCCATGCCATTCCCTCACTGCGAGGGGCGTGGAGTACAAGGGATCCAGACGAAAGTCCCCGGCTAGCCTTCCTTGCCGGAAAGATTCCCATGGCCCCGACAAGCCCGCTTCGCCAGGGCGACTAGCGAGGCCCCCCCGGCAAGGCCTCCTTACCGGGAAAGTGTTAAAGGCCCCCGGCAAACCCTCCTTGCCCGGGAGGTGACCAAGTCACCCGATGGAGGTTCCAAGCCAGCAAGCCCATGTTCGCTCGCCAGTTGTCCCCACGAGTTTCCACCACAATCCGACTGGTCCAACACATCCCTCGTGTGCCCGTACAAGGCCCAGGTGTCGATTCACCTGGGTACTGTCGCAACCTTCTTGCGGCAGCTCAGGTGTCAAACAAGGTATTTACTGCCCCTCACACCACCGAAGAAGTAGAGCGGTGAACATTGTTCACTGTGCATCCCGTGAGCACACTGTTGGTGACCCCTTTGCCTATAAAAGGAGGCCCAAAGCTCATTCTTAGGGGATGAACATTTGGGGGATCAGAGACGACCTAATCAGCTACTAAGTTACTCTAGCAAAACCACCCTACAGTAGGCACACAAGCGGGCCGAACCTGGGTAAAAAGGACCTTGCCGGTGTTGATCGCTAGTTCCGCTCTCGATGCGATACCGCTCTCATCCCGCCAAACGATCAAGGGACTCCTCGAGTTTCCCATAGGTGTTGGTTTTCCCCGACATCTTTGGCGCGCCAGGTAGGGGCAGCGATGGTTGAGAGCTTCTTCGGTGATTCAAGCAAGCTCCCTCGAAGCAGGGCACGGCGGTGGTCCCTCTACTTCGCCACGGCCTCCTGACGCGTGCGCAAGCGCCGTGCTGTGCGAACGGAGGCTAGGGGGACGGAGACCTCGAGCTCGAACGCATCAGGCTAACGCACCGCTACGGGATAGTGCGCTGCTGTCGAGGGTGTGCCTAGGGGCTACCGCGAGGCCTCCGGCGCATACTCCGACGGACGCACCTCCACGAAGAGGTGCATAGCCGTCGAGAATGCTCCTACGGGCCCTGGAACCCAGGCACGCCCTCTAGCCGAATGCTTTCCCCGCCGGAAGCATCACGTCTTGGCCAAAGGTGCGGTGGGGGGTTCCGTCAGCACGGCCAGGCATAACAGGAAAAAGAGTTATGCTCCGGCAACCCCCCTCTTATACGACAGTCGAGAACTGTCAGCAAATACCTTGCCGGAGGGGAAGTTGCCGGAAGAGTATAGTCTCCTGCTTGCCGGGGATCTGAGGTCCCGGCAATGGACCCAAGCGTCGCGAGGAGAAGTGTCGCGGCACGACAGATCAGTGCTAAATATTTCAGATGAGATTTCAGAGTAGATAGGTTGTTCCCTTTCTGGAACATCCCAAACCTTGTTTGAGTAACCTGCACGTAGGTGGAACCT
>NC_058521.1:281629171-281659171 GCF_904849725.1 Hordeum vulgare subsp. vulgare | reverse complement strand
TTCGTCTTCTGGTGAAACCTGGGCTCCTTGGCTATGGCAATGGCCCTAGTGTTATCACGGAAGAGTGTCATTGGACCCGACATGCTGGGAACCATTCCAAGGTCGGTGATGAGCTCCTTCATCCAAATTCCTTCATGAGCCGCTTCCGAAGCAGCTATGTACTCCGCTTCACATGTAGATGCTACCAGGACTTCTTGCTTGCTGCTGCACCAGCTCACTGCCCCACCATTCAAAACATATACGTAGCCGGTCTGTGACTTAGAGTCATCCGGATCTGTGTCGAAGCTAGCGTCGACGTAACCCTTTACGACGAGCTCTTCGTCACCTCCATAAATGAGAAACATTTCCTTAGTCCTTTTCAGGTACTTAAGGATATTCTTGACCACTGTCCAGTGTTCCATACCGGGATCACTTTGGTACCTCCCTACCAAACTTATGGCAAGGTTTATATCAGGTCTGGTACACAACATGTCATACATATGAGAGCCTATGGCTGAAGTGTAGGGGACAGAACTCATCTTCTCCATATCTGCTGCCCTGGTCGGCAACTGAGTCTTACTCAATCTCATACCTTGCAAAACTGGCAAGAATCCTTTCTTTTAGTTTTCCATATTGAACTTCTTCAATATCTTGTCAAGGTATGTACTTTGCGAAAGACCTATGAGGCGTCTCGATCTATCTCTATAGATCTTGACGCCTAATATGTATGCAGCTTCTCCAAGGTCCTTCATTGAAAAACTCTCGTTCAAATAGGCCTTTATGCTCTCCAACATCTCTATATTATTCCCCATCAATAATATGTCATCCACATATAGTATGAGGAAAGCTACAGAGCTCCCACTCACTTTCTTGTACAGACATGCTTCTCCGTAAACCTGTAAGAACCCAAACACTTTAATCACCTCATTAAAGCGAATGTTCCAACTCCGAGATGCTTGCACCAGCCCATAGATGGAGCGCTGGAGCTTGCACACTTTGTTAGCACCCTTAGGGTCGACAAAACCTTCTGGTTGCATCATATACAACTCTTCCTTAAGGTTCCCGTTGAGGAACGCTGTTTTGACGTCCATTTGCCAAATTTGATAATCATAAATGATAGTGCGTTATATCGACTAGAGGGGGGGTGAATAGGAGATTTTCATAATTTCATCACTGAGGATATTCCTTTTGAGGAAATTCCTCACTAATGAGTAACTTACAGCAGAAATAGTCAAGGATCAGAAGTGTAAAGTTTCACAACAGCAGTTCTTCAGAGTGAGGAATGTGAAAACAGATTGCACCGCGAGAAGGCACGCAGAAAACAGATGAGGATTAACTAGCATGAAGAATTTGGGGTTGAGGAAATTCAGAGAAAGTCTTCAGCAAATTCTTCAAACAGTAGCAGTGAAAGTCATCAACACATAATCTGAGGAAAGTAAGGAGTTGAGGAATTAGAACACATTTCACAGTGAAGACAGTAGTTGATGACCCAGTTCCAACTGCTGTGACAATCGTACATCTGGTTTGGAGCGGCTTGGTATTTAAACCAAAGCACACATAGTCCCGGGACACACAGTCCCTACCGTGTTCTCCTTGGGCTAAGAACACACAGTCCTCGCCCAACACTCGTGGTAAGTCTTCAGGGCAGACTTCCAAACCCTCAAACTTGGTCACCTGACGATCCACAATTGACTGCTGGAAAGCTCTAGACCATGACGCCTAACCGTCTGGAGGATGCACAGTCCTCAAAGGTAAAAGGCTTCAGTCCCACACAGGAACAACTTCTTCAGTGATGCTCAATCACTAGGTTTGGTTGGTGGTTTCGGTGTATGGGGTATTTCATCACTAACGAATTACTCTCGAAGACTCTGAGGACTTGGGTTGCTCTTATGACAAGTGTCAGTTTCTAACGGAGCAGCCAACCAGCTAAAGGTTGTGGGGGACGGCTATTTATAGCGTGGGAGCATCCCGACATGATTTGACACTAATGCCCTTAAATAATATGACCGTTGGTGTGGATAAGACCAATGACTTGGCGTGGCTATCGAAATGGTCAGAACCCTCTACTGTGAGAGTCCTCATGTCACTCGTATTCCTCACTTCAGGCTTTTGGTAGGATTAGGCTTAGGTTGATCATGATGAGGAAATTCATTCCAGAGTGTAACTTCGCCCCCCTTTAACAGTACGGTGTTCCTATTACTCAAATGCAAAGAAAATAAAATAGAAAGAGTAAATCTTCATGCTTCAATGTCTTCAAAGTGATTTTCTTCAGGACACACCGAATTCCTCAATTTTAGTATCATCATGAGCAATGTCAATTTCATCGCAGATTCCGCGCGATTCATTTCTTCAGCTTCAGACCAATTTCTTCAACCGAAGATATATATTTTTAGGGGTCGATATTCATCAAATATCTCAAACTCCTCAATGACTTATAGATCGTGTGTATACTCATAAACACATTAGATACTTAACCTATAAGTCTTCAAACCACCAAAATCACTAAGGGGCACAAGATGCACTTACAATTTCCCCCTTTTTGGTCGTTGATGACTATTAGGTTAAGTCTTCAACAGGGATCAAAAATATGAAGTGTAAATACTCATTTGAGGAATTTGAAATCAAGATTCAGAGAGACTCCCCCTGAAGATGTGCATATCTTGAGGATTTTTCTTTTCATATTAAATCCACATTGATGATTTATATGATGGAGATCTTCCCCTGAGTCTTTTAAATCATTCATACATGTAACATATCGTATCAAGAAAATGAAAATGCATGATGACAAATGGTATCTGACGAATTCCAGCATGCGTGCATTAAAACTTGAGGAATAAGCATGCGAAGAAAAATGTTCAAAAGCGTCAGAGTACCATCGGGCTTAAGTTACAACTCATTACATAAAAACTTTAGAAGAGCCAAGAGTTTGTAACTTAAATATAGGTCATAAGCCCCAAACATATCTCAAGTTTCTCCCCTTTGTCATCAAGTGACAAAAAGGGACAAACTGAGGACTAACGCCCGTGAAGACTTCACTTCTTGGCGGTTGAGGAAGAGCCTTGACGCTTCTTGGGAGTAGTCTGCTTCCTTGGACCGGTAGCAGTGCCGAGCTGTTCTTCAACAGTTTCAGCAGTGCGGAATGAAGAAAAGGAGCTGTCTTCAAGGTCTGGAACTGGAATGGGCCTGAACTTCTTCTTGGGAGGCCACGACCAGTCAAAGTCTCTCTCAAAGTCCATTTCTTCAAGCTCTGTCTGAGTCTTCAGATGTGCAAGTGTAGCCCAGGTGCGATCAAAAACGTCATGCAGATAGTGATGGTTGCGCTTCACAGAGTTTTGTGTTTCAGTGAGGGTTTTCACAATGGCGCCAAACTGGCGTTTGACCCACTTGTGATTGCGATCCACCTTCTGGTGAAGACTGAGGAGGAGCTCTCTTGTATTCATCACGCGAGGACGAACGGGGCTTGCCGGACGAGTCTCAGTATCATCCCATGAAGAATAAGCTTCGGGCTCTCTGAACTGGCCATCAAGTGGCCTACTGCCTTCTTCAATCACTGATTTGCCTTTTCCTTCATTGGGCTCGAAAGTCTTCTTGTTGACCCGGATATGAGGCATATAACCAACATGGTTTTGGCACTCTGCGTGAAAGTTGATGCATGTCCTTGTCCTGATGAATCTCATGATCCATGGGGCATATATCTTGTGATCAAATGGACACATAGCATTGTCGGCCAAAGTCCTCAAGAAGAAATCATGGATGTTGATAGGAATACTATGGATGATGTTGAAGAGGATATTCTTCATTAGGCCTACGACATCTTCTTCATCATCATGGCCTTTGATCGGCGCGAGCACACTGCAGAGGATTCTGTAGACAGACCTTGGTGTATATTTGAGCTCGTGGAGGAGGAATGTTTTTCTTAGTAATTTTCCTTCAGCCAAAGGCTTCATGAGGACTTCCATCATCCGATTGGGTAGCTCACGCTCACCATAATGCTTGACAGCCTCCTCTGAGGGAATTGGTATAGGTAGTTCACGGAGCAGCTCAGTAGCAGGAGCCTTATAGTGAGTGTTTTGTGTCATCCAGTCAAACAACCAAGTGTTAATGTCTTCAGGGTTGCCAGAGATGTGAAGAGTGGCATAGAACTGGAGAATGAGCTCACTGTTCCCGTCAGAGATGTCGGAGCACATTGGCAGCAAACCAGCATCATGGAGTACATTGAGGACTTGCTCTAGGCACGGTATAGCTTCAAGTTAAACGTGAGTAATATGCCTGTGTTGGAATATCTTGTTTCTTCCACACAGCACAGAGGCATAGTATTCATCTGTGTCCTAGTCCAAAACTTCAGATGCCTCATTTGAGGCTTGTCATAGGGGTTCTCTCCAATGAAGTACATGTGTTCTTCAAAGAAATTCTCCTTTTGAAACTTTGGTCGTTTGGAGAATGGTTGACGCTGAACTGGCTGAAGATTTTGCTGAGGAACAGGAGGGGAGGCAACAATTGCAGTCTCGGGGTTGAGCACGACGAATGCATTGTCTTGGTCAAGTGCATTTTCCTCAGTGTGAGGAATTTCAGGAGCTGGGGCTTCAGGCTGAGGAGATGGCTCTGGCTGGGCGTCAGGCTGAGGGGCTTTCTCTGGTTGTGCATCAGGCTGAGGAATAGGTTCATCTTCCTCAGGTGGAGGAGTTGGGTCAGTCTGTTCCTCATCTTGAAGATTTTGCTCAGAGCTTTGAATGTCATCAGCTTGAGGATTTTCAGTTTGTTCTTCCTCAGCTAGCTTGGTGGCAGAGGCAGTTTCATTAGCTGGTGCAGCTCATCCTTGAGTAGTGTCTTTCTGAGGAATGAAGGGTTGAGGACTGTCGTCAATACAAATTTCGTCGTCAGTGTGTTCCTTAGAGGCGGCATCCTTCATTTCCTCATCTGCCCCTTTCGCTTGATCATCAAGGATGACCATTTCATAAGACGGAGCGACATTTAGGGGCACAGGGTCCAGAGGAGTAATCTCTTCAAGGGCTTTGAGGCGCTTGGCCTCTGTTTCTTCTTCTGTTGAGGAGGCCTTTCTCGTTTTGGCTTCCTTCTCAGCAGCCCTGGTTTTCTTCATGTCTGATGCAGACGGAGTCATCTTCTTCACCTTTGAAGCTTTTGGTGAAGGGGTTCTCAAGACAGATTCTTCAGCTGGCTTTGACGAACCAGCTGGAGCAGGGTCATCAGCTTGCTTTGATGAAGCAGCTGGGTCAGGGCCAGTCTCATCAGCTGTAGTAGGTTTATCAGCTGGAGCTTCCATGATGATTTCTTCAATAGCCGGTACATCTACACGGCTTTCTTGGTGTATTTCCTCAACTTGAGGAGTTTCCTCATTTTGAGGAGATTCATCTGCTCGCTCTTCAATTAAGGGATGGGGAGTTGGTGCTGGAGGTGCAGCCTTCTTGTTGTAGTCATCAACAGCTTTAGTGGCCAGCTTGATGAAATTGCTCTTCAGACTCTTACGATCTCACAGCTTGGAGTACTTGTCAGTCAAATTCTTCAGCTCAGCCTGTGTTCACACCAGTGCATCAGGCGTCAAGCTGAGGAGATTCTGCTTGAGGAATTTCTCCTTTTCAAGCTTTGCAACCATGGCCTGCTTGGCCTTCTGTTCTTTCCACTTGGCTTCATTGATGAAAGTGGCCACCATGTGGCTGATGCCAGGGGGAAGTTTCAAATCATCAAGCGGAGTGTTTGGGTCCTCATACCAGATGTTGATGTAGTCTAGGAGGACCTTGGGGTCCATGGCCAGAGGAATGGCGCTGCCTAATGCTTGAGCTACTCTTACCTGCTTGTTTCTGATTATGGCTTGCAGGGTTTGATCATCATATTCATCACTGCCCTCTGATGCAGACGGGATGGTGATGATTTTGCTGGGGCTCGGCAGAGTTGCTCTTTCAGCAGACACCTGAGTCTTCACCGGAGGTGGTGAAGACTTTGTCTCCGAGCTGGTTCCAGCCGGGAGTGAGGAGCTGGAGCTGGCGGTCATTGGCTTCATGACTTGCTTCTGTACTGGTGTCTCTTGAGGCTTTGGTGGTCGTGCTGAGGATTTTGGAGCTGAGTGTTTTGGCGTTGAGGGTTTTGTAACTGATGCCTGAGCAGACTTCTCTTGAGGCTTTGGAGCACTTGGCTTTGACGGCACAGACTGTGGTTGAGGAATTGCTGAACTAGAGGTCTCAGCGGCAGAGGAAGTAGCTACAGCTGAGGCAGCAGCTGAGGATTCATTGAATTTCCTCACTGCAGTTTCTGCTTGCTTCTTGAGCTTAGCCAGATGCTTTTCCTTCTCATCTGGATAGTCATCAAGGGTCTTGAGGCTTGAGGGATGCGCTACTTGATGAGCCTCAAGTGGGGCCCGTTTGCCAGGAGTCTTCAGAGCGAATTTCTTCGCATACTTGGCAGTTACAAACCTGTATTCTTTCCATTCCTTAGCCCATCGGCGTTCTATCTTCTGCAGCCGAATCTTTCTCTTGGCCATTGTCTCATTTTCATCAGGTGTGCAATAGTCCAAGTAAATATCCTCAGGGATATCCACAGCTCTGTTTTGCTCAAGTTTCTTTCCTCCCTTCTGCTTTCTGTCATCCCCCATTTTCTTCAACTGAGGATTTTGCTGATGAGATTGAACTCTTGAGGATTCTGATGAGACTTGAAGATTTTCTTCAAGAAACGCTGCAAACGAGTTAATGTGATGAGAACCGAGAGATTCATCAGCTGACATGTGTGTACCTCTGAACAGAGTATAGTTGCGAGGAATTTGGAGAGGTCATATGCGTTCTCAGATTTGAAGAAAATGAAAAAGTTTGACAGGTGAGGAATTTAACCAGTGGTTGAGCAATTTGCCTAAGCATACTCTTCTTGGGTTCCAGAGTTGTACAGATCCGAAAATTCGCACAATTGAGGAATCTCGTGGAAATCTTAGATGCTTAGTGAAGTTCATCAATGGTGTGGTGATAGGGAGTGTTTGAGGAATCAAGTGCATAGAGACTCTTGAGGAAAAACATATTTCACATAGGAGATGTAAAATAGTAGATCTAACTTGCAGTAAAAATGCGATTTTATTTACCCTGGAAGGTGCGCACGAAGAACACAAAAAAGGTGTGTAGAGAAGCTCTTCGGTCGAGTGTCCAATGCGCCCTAGCCCGGCAACAGAGGACGTATACGACGGCGGCGGACAAAGATGGTCCGACTCCGGCGTGGTTCCGGCGATGGAGAAGTGGACGCAGTGAAGCTCTTCCTCACCGCCGACGAGACTTCCAGCGGTGGCGCTAGGGTTCGGTGCTTTTTGCTGTAGCAGGAGAGCGATGGGGCGAAGAAGAGTTTGCCGAGGGGGATAGGGACATATTTATAGCCAGACAGTTACTATTGGCGCGTTGATTTCGGACCAAACAACCCCTGCCTCTACGTCTCCGCAGGACACGTGTAGTTCCCGAGCAAGGCGGTGGAGATAGTGGAGATCGTGGTTATCCGAACGTGGGAAGTGGGGTTTAGTTACTGTGCATTGAAGAAACAATTTTTGAAGATTTGAGGATTTTCGTAACAAAATCATCAGCTGACAAGGACGCAGTGAGGATTTTGAACAAAGTTTCAAGTAGAACGCATATGAAGAATCGAATAGACTCGATGAGAATAACATAGAGGGAAAGTAGGGTCCGATCACATTCACTTAGAAGAAATATCAACTTGAAGAAATAGCTATAAGTGAATGTTGTTGAGGACTTGAAATCACAGTCTATCTAGTCAAACGAAAGTTATCAAGTGTTTTTGAAGATTTTGTGATAAATCGTCACAATGAAGAACAACTGTTTTGACGAAAAACACATTTTGAGGAAATGGAATATTTGAAGAAAATCAACTTGAGGAATTTCATATTGGGTGGTGGCGTGACCCACATATAAGAATGTTGATTACAGACGCCGCGTATAATTGTCATAGGGCCGTGAGAATCAATTTCTTCGTTGATTTTTTCACATTCAGACTGATATTCTGCATCAGTTGAAGAGAATCGATTCATCATGTGTTGCACATCTAAGTCATCAATTTTGCATAAGTTTTAGGATGTGTGCATGTTTTTACAAAACATTTGAAGATTCTAAAATATTTAGCTCAAATCGCAACTTGTGAAACCTTTTCTCATCCAAGGGCTTAGTGAAGATATCTGCCAGTTGATCATCAGTCTTCACATGGTCAATGAGGATATTGCCCTTGAGGAGATGGTCCCGAAGAAAATGATGACGAATCTGGATGTGCTTGGTCTTCGGGTGACGTACTAGGTTGTGTGCAATCTTGATTGCACTCTCATTGTCGCAGTAGAGAGGCACATCTTCGTGTTGATGCCGTAGTCCTTGAGGGTTTGCTTCATCCATAGTAATTGAGCACAACATGAACCAGCAGCAATGTACTCAGCTTCGGCAGTGGAGAGTGATACGCAGTTCTGCTTCTTGAGGACCAGCAAACTAGTGACCTTCCGAGGAAATGGCATGTGCGAGAAGTTGACTTGCGATCCACACGGTCACCAGCATAGTCAGAATCAGAATACCCTACCAGATGAAGATTTGAGCCCTTGGGATACCATAATCCTAGTGTTGGTGTGTGAGCTATGTAACGAAGAATATGCTTCACAGCCTTATGGTGTGATTCCTTCGGTTTTGCTTGAAAACATGCACGCATGCAAACACTAAGCATTATATCTGGCCTAGATGCACATAGATACAATAAAGAGCCAATCATAGAGCGATATACTTGCTGATCGAAATCTTTACCATTTTCATCAGTGTCGAGGTGGCCGTTGGTAGGCATTGGAGTCTTGGCACCTTTACATTCATGCATGTCGAATTTCCTCAGAACATCCTAGAGGTATTTCTAATATGATATGAAGATTCCATTGCGTAGTTGACGAATTTGAAGACCTAAGAAGAATTTCAGCTCCCCCATCATGGACATCTGATATTCTTCACTCATCATGTAAGCAAATTCATCACTGTATCGTTTGTTAGTACAGCCAAATATGATATCATCGACATATATTTGACACACAAATAGCTCATTATCATAGGATTTAGTGAAAAGAGTTGGATCAAGTGAACCAGGTATGAAGCCTTTCTTCATGAGGAATTCCTTCAATGTATCATACCATGCCCGAGGGGCTTGCTTGACACCATAAAGAGCCTTTTTTAGTCTGAAGACTTTGTCTGGATTCTTTGGATCATCAAAACCTGGGGGCTGATCAACATATACTTCTGCCTCAAGCTTACCATTGAGGAATACACTTTTCACATCCATTTGATATAAGATGATGTTATGATGATTAGCATAAGCAAGTAGTATTCGAATAGCTTCAAGTCTAGGAACAGGTGCAAAAGTTTCATCGAAATCTATTCCTTCAACCTGGGTGTAGCCTTGGGCTACAAGTCGTGCCTTGTTCCTCACCACTTGACCGTCATCATCCTGCATGTTTCGGAAAATCCACTTTGTGTCGATGATGTTGTGCTTGCGAGGATCTGGTCGTTTGACGAGCTCCCACACGTCATTCAGCTTGAATTGAAGAAGTTCGTCTTGCATAGCTTGGATCCACTCCGGTTTCAGAAAAGCCTCAGCAACTTTTGATGGTTCTGTGATGGATACAAAGGAAAAATGCCCACAAAAGTTAACTACGTGAGAAGCTTTTGAGCGAGTGAGAGGACCTGGCGCATTGATGTCGTTGAGGATTTTTTCAAGTTCTACTTCATTTACAATCCTCGGATGAGTTGGTTGAGGATTTCGTCTGGGCTGAGGAAGTGGTTCTGGTGCAATTTCCTCAGGAGCATCTTCTTGAGTTTCATCAGTGATGGGGATCGTTTCTTCACCAATTTCCTCAGTGGGGACAATGTCTTCAGTAGGTTTGAGCTTTCTTGCTTCCTCAGGAGACAACTTATCTGGATCAGAAGGCAATTGCTCTCTTTGCGAGCCATTTGTTTCATCAAACCGCACATCTACAGTCTCAACAACTTTGTTGTGACAGTTGTTGAAGACTATGTAGGTGTGCGAGTCCTTTCCATATCCGAGCATAAAACCTTCATGTGCCTTAGGTGCAAATTTGAGCTATGGTGAGGATCTCTAATCCAACATTTTCCACCGAAGACTTTGAAATAACTTACATTGGGTTTCTTGTCAGTGAGGAGTTCACATGAGGTTTTCTTGAGGAATTTGTGAAGATATACCCTGTTGATGATATGGCATGCAGTGTTGATTGCTTCAGTCCAAAAGCGACGAGGAGTCTGATATTCTTCAAGCATAGTTCTTGCCATTTCAACCAGAGTCTTGTTCTTCCTTTCGACGACACCATTCTGCTCAGAAGATAATTCGTGAGTAATACCAAGTTCAGCAAGATAATCGTCAAGACCGGTGTTTTTGAACTCGGTTCCATTATCACTCCTGATATGTTTGATCTTGATGCCAAAGTTCATCGAGGCCCTTGAAGAAAATCGTTTGAAGATTTCCTGCACTTCAGTTTTATACACTATGATATGCACCCATGTATATCTGGAATAATCATCAACTATGACAAACCCATATAAAGATGGTGCATTGGTTAGTGTGGCATAATGAGTAGGTCCAAATAGATCCATATGAAGCAATTCGAATGGACGTGTATTGGTCATAATAGTCTTCGAGGGATGCTTGGATCTGGTCATTTTCCCAGATTCACAAGCACCGCAGAGATGATCCTTGAGGAATTTGACTGATTCAATGCCGATGACATGCTTCTTCTTCGCGAGCGTGTGCAAATTCCTCATGCCTGCATGACCTAGTCTTCGGTGCCACATCCATCCATCTGAGGTGTTTGCTAGTAGGCAAGTGGCAGGTTGAGGACCTGTAGAGAAATCAACAATGTACAAATCCCCTCTTCTTACACCTTCGAAGACTTTGGATCTGTCAGATTCCATGATGACTACACATCTATATCTATCAAAGATAACAATCATATCAAGATCACAAAGCATCGAGACTGACATGAGGTTAAAACCAAGGGATTCAACAAGCATCACTTTGTCCATATGCCTATCCTTGGAAATAGCCACTTTGCCAAGTCCCAATACCTTGATTTTACCTTTGTCAGCATAAGTGATTTGCTACAGAGGTGATGGAGTTAGTGGCATATTCATCAGCAAGCTTTTATCACCAGTAATGTGATGTGTGCAGCCACTATCAAGAACCCACTCAGTATTCTTGGGTTTGCCATCCTGCAGATGAATTAGTACAGCTCACCATCTCATATGCTTCAGGTTTGAAGAATATGATATCAATTTCATCACATAAGAATTTCATATCAACAGAATTATAAGGACGTGTGCAATATTTCTATTTCATCAACATTAGCTTGCGTCCTATCAAGCATTTCCTCAGGTCTCCAGCAAATTCTTCAGATGATGATTTTCATCTAGAGACCTGACCTGCAGAAGTGATTAGTTCGATTTCTTCACCACCCACATCTGAAGGGGTGGCAAAGCATTCATCATCATGCAAGCACCATATGAGAAAGGTGGCATTGAAGCTAATGCACTTCTCTTAACAGTAGGGGGGTAAAGTACTCATATGAATATGCAGAGAACTGGTTTGTGGATTTATGAACATAACGATTTGAAGAGTAACGCTCATATTCATATTCCTTGTAGTTTCCCTGCATGTTAGACGCGTTAGCACGGGTACGAGCATAATTTTGACCACTAGAGGATTTCGATCCTCTTGAAGACTTTGGTCCTCCTGAGGAATTTGATATGGAGTTAGGATTCTTCAGTGGTGGTGTCATGAGGACATTCACCTGAAGATTTTCAAGACAGCTTTTGGGAACCCAGATTTTCCTCGAGGGAGGGCCATTCCTGCAGTTAGTTCCAACATATCGAGCAAATACTTCACCAGATTGATTTTTGAACAGTTTATTGTTGGAGTCAAATGACTCATCTAAGGAGTATGATAATTCACATGAAACGCCTGTTAGATTAGATGGATCAAAAGGAGGCCCAGTAGCAGCACCCCATGAGGTTTTGGGATACTGCTCAGGTTTCCAATAAGATCCATCAGCATTTAATTTCCTCTCAAAGGCAATTCCTTCTTTCCTCGGGTTCTTGTTAAAGATCTGCTTTTTGAGCACATCACAAAGGGTTTGATGTCCTTTGAGGCTTTTGCATATGCCTGTCATATTACAATTCCTTCAACCCTGCATTTTCATTAGTAACATTTGTGTTTTCCTCAAGTGAGGAAATAGACACAACAGGTGGAGTTGAAGAATTTGTAGCAATAGTAGCATTTGATGACTCTGGTGAGGAATTAGCAGTTTCGCGTTCAATGCATTTAAGACATGGAGGAATGAATTCAACTTGACCAGCGCAAATCTGTTGAGCTAGTAATGAATCATTTTCCATACGAAGATCATCATGAGACATCCTCAGCTTCCTTTGAAGAAATTCATAGGAAAGCTTCTCATGATCAGCGAGGAGTGTATCATAACGATCCTGGAGATTATCAAATCTAGGCTGAAGACTTTTCACATCTTCATTGAGGATTTGGGTAAGGATCATTTCATCATTCAACAGATCATCACTTTTATCTAACAGTTTCTGAAGCTTTTCCAGGGCAGTTTGTTGTTTAGTGGCAATGATAGCAAGTTTACTGTAACTAGGTTTTTTATAATCATCAGGTTCACAGTCACTTGAATCAGAGGAGGAGGCATTATTTGATACCTTTGAACCTTTTGCCATGAAGCAATAGGTTGGAGCAAAGTCATCAGCATAGTCATCAGTGTGGATGGAGCAATCATTTTCTTCAAGATTGAAGATTGACTTGCTGACGAAAGTGGTTGCCAGTGCAAGACTATCCTGTTCGGATTCTGATTGTTCATCAGAACCCTCTTCTTCGTCACATTCCTTTGATTTTGCCTCGGAGTCCATTTCCTTGCCAATAAGTGTCCGAGCCTTTCTGAAACTAGTCTTCTTGTGCGATGAGGGCTTTGAAGATGAGGATTTTGAAGATTTCTTCTTCTTCTTCGAGTCATCAGAACTGTCATCCTTGTATTTCTTCTTCTTTGATTCCTTTCCTCAATGGGGACAATCAGCAATGTAATGTCCTGATTTCTTGCACTTGTGGCAGGTTCTTTTCTTTTAGTCCTCAAATGAAGATTCTGATTTCCTCATGTCTCTTCTTGAAGATTTACCGAACTGGCCATGTCGTGTAAACCTCTGGAATTTCCTCACGAGCATTGCAAGCTCCTGTCCAAATTCTTCAGGGTCACCAATGCTGTCATCTGAAGGTTCTTCTTCAGATGAGGAAATTGATCTAGCCTTTAGTGCACGTGGTCTAGAATAGCTTGGTCCATATAGATCTTTCTTCTCTTCTAGCTGGAATTCATGATTATTTAGCCTTTCGAGTATATCAGCTGGATCAAGCATCTTGTAGTCTGGTCTTTCTTGAATCATCAGAACTAAAGTATCAAATGAAGAATCCAAAGATCTCAACAGTTTCTTCACAATTTCGTGATCAGTAATGTCTCGAGCTCCCAGTGCTTGCAGTTCATTTGATATGTCAGTGAGGTGATCAAATGTGTCTTGGCAGCTTTCATTATCATGTCTCTTGAAGCTATTGAAGAGATTGCGAAGAATATCAACACGAGAGTCGCGCTGGGTTGATACTCCTTCATTTACTTTGCACCGTCTCTCCCAGATCAGTGTTGCACAGCCCAAAGCACTTACTCTTCCAAACTGGCCTGGGCTCAGATGGCCACAGATGATATTCTTCACTTGAGAATCGAGTTGCTTGAATTTCTACATATCAGTAGCAGGGACACTAGCAGAGATGATGGGGACGCCATGTTCCACAATATACCAGAGATCTTTATCATTAGCTTGTAGATGCATTTACATCTTGTTCTTCCAGAAGGGAAAGTTCTTTCCTTCGAAGGTAGGACATGCTGCAGTTACCTTGAACATGCCTGCAGTCGACATAACTAAAACTCCAGGTGGTTAAACCAAAATCACACAGAACAAGGGAGTACCTTGCTCTGATACCAATTGAAAGTGTGTTATACCGACTAGAGGGGGGGTGAATAGGAGATTTTTAGAATTTCATCACTCAGGAAATTCCTTTTGAGGAAATTCCTCACTGATGACTAACTTACAGCAGAAACAGTAAAGGATCAGAAGTGCAAAGTTTCAGAACAACAGTTTTTCAGAGTGAGGAATGTGAAAACAGATTGCACAGTGAGCAGGCACGCGGAAAACAGATGAGGATTAACTAGTGTGAAGAATTTGGGGTTGAGGAATTTCAGAGAAAGTATTCAGCAAATTCTTCAAACAGTAGTAGTGAAAGTCATCAACACATAATGTGAGGAAACTAAGGAGTTGAGGAATTAGAACCCGTTTCACAGCGAAGACAGTAGTTGATGACCCAGTTCCAACTGCTGTGACAGTCATACATCTGGTTTGGAGTGGCTTGGTATTTAAACCAAAGGACACACGGTCTCGGGACACACAGTCCCTACCGTGTTCTCCTTGGGCTAAGAACACACAGTCCTCGCCCAACACTCGTGGTAAGTCTTCAGGGCAGACTTCCAAACCATCACAAACTTGGTCACCCGGCGATCCACAATTGAGTGCTGGAAAGCTCTAGACCATGACGCCTAACCGTCTGGAGGATGCACAGTCCTCAAAGTTAAAGGCTTCAGTCCCACACAAGAACAACTTCTTCAGTGATGCTCAATCGCTAGGTTTGGTTTGTGGTTTCGGTGTATGGGGTATTTCCTCACTGATGAATTACTCTTGAAGACTCTGAGGAATTGGGTTGCCCTTATGACAAGTGTCAGTTTCTAACGGAGCAGCCAACCAGCTAATGGTTGTGGGGGTGGCTATTTATAGCCTCGGATCATCCCAACAGGATTTGACACTAATGCCCTTAAATAATATGACCGTTGGTGTGGATAAGACCAATGACTTCGCGTGGCTATCGAAACGGTCGTAACCCTCAACTGTGAGAGTCCTCATGTCACTCGTATTCCTCTCTTGAGGCTTTTGGTAGGATTAGGCTTAGGTTGAGCATCATGAGAAAATTCATTCCAGAGTGTAACTTCGGCCCCCTTTAACAGTACGGTGTTCCTATTACTCAAATGCGAAGAAAAATAGAGTAAATCTTCATGCTTCAAAGTCTTCAAATTGATTTTCTTCAGGCACACCGAATTCCTCAATTTCAGTATCTTCATGAGGAATATAAATTTCATCGCAGATTCCTCGTGATTCATTTCTTCAGCTTCAGACCAATTTCTTCAACCGAAGATATATAGTTTTAGGGGTCGATATTCATCAAATATCTCAAACTCCACAATGACTTATAGATCCTGTGTATACTCATAAACACATTAGATACTTAACGTATAAGTCTTCAAACCACCAAAATCACTAAGGGGCACTATATGCACTTACAATAAAAGGCGGCAATTGCTAACATGATACAAACTGATTTCAGCTTCGCTACGGGAGAGAAAGTCTCTTCGTAGTCAATCCCTTGAATTTGTCAGAAACTCTTTGCGACAAGTCGAGCTTTATAAACGGTTACATTACTGTTTGCATCAGTCTTCTTCTTGAAGATCCATTTATTTTCTATGGCTCGCTGGTCATCAGGCAAGTCCACCAAAGTCCATACTTTGTTCTCATACATGGATCCTATCTCAGATTTCATAGCTCCAAGCCATTTGTTGGAATCCGGGCCCGCCATCACTTCTTCATAGTTCGAAGGTTCACCGTTGTCTAACAACATGATTTCCATTACAGGCGCCATAGGAACAACTTCCCGCGCTGTGCTGCTATCCTGTTCGAGAGGGGGTGTAATTACCTCATCAAGTTCTACCTTCCTCCCACTTACTTCTTTCGAGAGAAACTCTTTCTCTAGAAAGGATTCGTTCTTGGTAATAAAAGTTTTACCTTTGGATCTAAGATAGGAGGTATACCCAATAGTTTCCTTAGGGTATCCTATGAATACGCATTTCTCCGCTTTGGGTGCGAGCTTTTCTGGTTGAAGTTTCTTCACATAAGCATCGCAGCCCCAAACTTTAAGAAACGACAACTTAGGTTTCTTGCCAAACCATAGTTCAAACGGTGTCGTCTCAACGGATTTAGACGGTGCCCTATTTAAAGTGAATGTTGCAGTTTCTAATGTGTATCCCCAAAATGATAGCGGTAAGTCGGTAAGAGACATCATAGATCGTACCAGATTTAATAAAGTGCAATTACGACGTTCACACACTCCGTTGCGTTGCGGTTTGCCAGGTGGCGTCAATTGTGAAACGATTCCACACTTCCTTAGGTGTGTGCCAAACTCGTGACTCAAATATTCTCCTCCACGATCAGATCATAGGCACTTAATTTTTCTGTCACGTTGATTCTCGACCTCACTTTGAAATTCCTTGAACTTTTCAAATGTCTCGGATTTGTGCTTCATGAAGTAGATATACCCATACCTACTCAAATCATCGGTGAGAGTGAGAACATAACGATATCCACCGCGAGCTTCAACGTTCATTGGACCACACACATCAGTATGTATTATTTCCAATAAGTTGGTTGCTCTCTCCATTATTCCTGAGAATGGAGTCTTAGTCATCTTGCCCATGAGGCACGGTTCGCATGTGTCAAATGATTCAAAGTCAAGAGCCTCTAATAGTCCATCAATATGGAGCTTCTTCATGCGCTTAACGCCGATATGACCAAGGCGGCAGTGCCACAAGTATGTGGGACTATCATTGTCAATTTACATCTTTTGGTACTCACACTATGAATATGCGTAACATCACGATCGAGATTCATCAAGAATAAACCATTCACCAGCGGAGCCTGACCATAAAACATATCACTCATATAAATAGAACAACCATTATTCGCTAACTTAAATGAGTAGCCGTCTCGCATTAAGAAAGACCATGATACAATATTCATGCTCAAAGCTGGTACTAAATAACAATTATTAAGGTTTAAAACTAATCCCGACGGTAGATGTAGAGGTAGCGTGCCGACGACGATCACATCGACCTTGCAGCCATTCCCGAGGCGCATCGTCACCTCGTCCTTGGCCAGTCTCTGCTTATTCCGCAGTTCTTGCTGTGAGTTGCAAATGTGAGCAACAGCACCGGTATCAAATACCCCGGAGCTACTACGAGCGCTAGTAAGGTACACATCACTAACATGTATATCACATATACCTTCAATGTTGCCGGCCTTCTTGTCCGCTATGTATTTGGGGTAGTTCCGCTTCCAGTGACCCTTTCCCTTGCAATAGAAGCACTCAGTCTCAGGCTTGGGTCCATTCTTTTTCTTCTTCTCGGCAGCTGGCTTACCGGGCACGGCAACGGCTTTGCCGTCTTTCTTGAAGTTCTTCTTACCCATGCCCTTCTTGAAACTAGTGCTCTTGTTGACCATCAACACTTGATGCTCTTTCTTGATTTCTACTTCTGCAGACGTGAGCATCGAGTACAACTCGGGAATGGTCTTCTCCATCCCTTGCATGTTGTAGTTCAGCACAAAACCTTTGTAGCTTGGTGGGATGGACTGGAGGATTCTGTCAATTATAGCATCATCCGGAAGTTCGACTCCAAGTGAAGTCAGACGACCGTGTAACCCAGACATTTTGAGTATGTGCTCACTGACAGAACTGTTCTCCTCCATCTTACAACTAAAGAACTTGTCGGAGACTTCATATCTCTCGACACGGGCATGAGCTTGAAAAACTAGCTTCAGCTCTTGGAACATCTCATATGCACCGTGTTGCTCAAAACGCCTTTGGAGCCCCGTTTCTAAACTGTATAACATGCCACACCTAACCAGAGAGTAGTCATCACTCTGCGTCTGCCAGACGTCCAGAATGTCCTGGGCTGCTGCGGGAGCGGGAGGGTCACCTAGCGGTGCATCAAGTACATAAGCCTTTTTAGCTGCTTCAAGGATGAGCTTCAAGTTGTGAACCCAGTCCGCATAGTTGCAACCATCATCTTTCAGCTTGTTTTTCTCTAGGAATGCGTTGAAATTGAGGTTGACGTTGGCCATCTACAATATTTATAAAGACAACATTTATACTAAGTTCATGACAATTAAGTTCATTTAATCAAATTAAGTATGAACTCGCACTTAAATCGACATCCCTCTAGTCATCTAAGTGATACATTATCCATGTTGACTAACCCATGTCCGATCATCACGTGAGACGGACTAGTCACCATGGTGAGAAACTTCATGCTGATCGTATTCAACCATACGACTCATGTTCAACCGTTCGGTCTCTTGTATTCGAGGTCATGTCTGTACATGCTAAGCTTGTCGAGTCAACCTAGGTGTTTCGCGTGTGTAACTCTGGCTTACACCCGTTGTATGCGAACCTTAGAATCTATCACACCCGATCATCACGTGGTTCTTCGAGACAACGATCCTTCGCAATGGTGCACACTTAGGGGAATACGTTCTCGAAATTTTAGGAGGGATCATCTTATTATGCTACCGCCGTTCAAAGCAATAAGATGAAAAACATGATAAACATCACAATGCAATCATATAGTGACATGATATGGGCATTATCATCTTTGCTCTTTCGATCTCCATCTTCAGGCATCGCATGATCATCATTGTCACCGGCGTGACACCATGATCTCCATCATCATGATCTCCATCATCGTGTCTCCGTGAAGTCATCACGCCTACTACTACTATCACTACTACTATGGCTAACCGGTACCAATGAAGTAAAAGTAGTTAGCACATGGCGTTGCATCTCATACAATAAATTAAGACAACTCCTATGGCTCCTGCCGGTTGTCATACTCATCGACATGCAAGTCGTGAAACCTATTACAATAACATGATCATCTCATACATCGTACATGCAACATCACCACTTTGGCTATATCAGATCACATGCCAAACCCTGCAAAAACAAGTTAGACGTCCTCTAATTGTTGTTGCATGTTTTACGTGGCTGATTTGGGTTTCTTGCAAGAACGCTTTCTTACCTATGTGACAGCCACAACGATGATATGCCAAAGCTATTACCATTCATAAGGACCCTTTTCATCAAATCCAATCCGACTAGAGTAGGAGAGACAAACACCCGCTAGCCACCTTTCTGCACGGTGTGCATGTCTGTCGGTGGAACCAGTCTCACGTAAGCGTACGTGTAACGTCGATCCGGGCCGCGTCATCCCACAATACAGCCGAAAAAGAATAAGACTATTAGCGGCAAGCAATTGACAAATCATCGCCCACAACCTTTTGTGTTCTACTCGTGCATAGAATCTACGCATAGAAAACCTGGATCCGATACCACTGTTGGGTAACGTAGCATAAATTCAAAAAATTTCCTACGCATATTCAGAACTTCCTATGGAGAGACCAACAACGAGAGAGGGGCGAGTGCACCTTCATACCTTTGAAGATCGCTAAGCGGAAGCGTTACTAGAATGCGGTTGATGGAGTCGTACTCACGGCGATTCAGATCGCGGTGTGATTCCAATCTAGTGCCAAACTACGGCACCTCCGCGTTCAACACACGTGCAGCCCGATGACGTCTCCGGCACCTTGATCCAGCAAGGAGGAGGGAGAGGTCGGGGAAGGTCTCCGGCAGCACGACGTCGTGGTGTCGATGGAGAGACGAGGTCTCCCGGCAGGGCTTCGTCAAGCACCGGCAGAGAGGAGGAGAAAGAAGAGCAGGGCTCCGCCGAGGGAGAGGAAGATTTGTGTCCCCAACAGCCCAAAAGTGCCCACTATATAGGGGGAGGGAGGGGTTGCGCCTCCTTGAGGGTTTCCCTCTCCTGGGAGGGGCACCAGCCCTCGATGGGAGGAGGTGCGGCGGCCAAGGGGGGAGGAGGGGTGGCGCACCCTTCTGGTGGGCCTTATGCCCACCTGCGCTAGTGTTCCCCCCCTCTCCCCTCTTCTTGCGCCATGGGCTGACTGTGGGGGGCGCACCAGCCCACCTAGGGGCTGGTTCCCATCTGGCCTCCCGGGGTCGTGGCCCCCTTCCGGTGGACCCCCGGGGCCACTTCCGGTGATCCCGGTGGTCCCGGTACGTTACCGGCGACGCACGAAACACATCCAGTGTCCAAAACCATCCGTCCTATATATCAATCTTTACCTCTGTACCATTCCGGAGCTCCTTGTGACGTCCGGGATCTCATCCGGGACTCCGAACAACTTTCAATAACCTCGTATAACAATTCCCTATAACCCTAGCATCATCGAACCTTCAGTGTGTAGAGCCTACGGGTTCGGGAGACAAGCAGACATGACGGAGACACCTCTCCGACCAATAACCATCAGCGGGGTCTGGATACCCATGGTGGCTCCCACTTGCTCCACGATGATCTCATCGGATGAACCACGATATCAAGGATTCGATCAATCCAGTATACAATTCCCTTTTTCTGTCGGTATAGTACTTGCCCGATATTCGATCATCTGTATACCTATACCTTGTTCAATCTCGTTACCGGTAAGTCCCTTTACTCGTTCCGTAACACGTCATCGTGTGACTAACTCCTTAGTCACATTCAGCTCATGATGATATTCTACCGAGTGCGCCCAGAGACACCTCTCCGTCACGCGGAGTGACAAATCCCAATCTCGATTCGTACCAACCCAACAAACACTTTTAGAGGTACTCGTAGTGCACCTTTATAGTCACCCAGTTACGTTGTGACGTTTGATACACCCAAAGCCTTCCTCCGGTATCCGGGAGTTGCACAGTCTCACGGTCGAAGGAAAAGACACTTGACATTAGAAAAGCTTTAGCATACGAACAATACGATCTAGTGCTATGCTTAGGATTGGGTCTTGTCCATCACATCATTCTCCCAATGATGTGATCCCGTTATCAATGACATCTAATGCCCATGACCAGGAAACCATCATCAACTATTGACTAACGAGCTAGCCAACTAGAGGCTTGCTAGGGACACATTGTGATCTATTTATTCACACATGTATTACTGTTTCTCGTTAATACAATTATAGCATGAACCATAGACGATTATCATGAACAAGGAAATATGATAATAACCATTTTATTATTGCCTCTAGTGCATATTTCCAACAAACAACACAACAATGACAACAACAACGACGACGACAACACAAAGAACAATGACAACAGTGAAAACAACGACGACGACGACAACAACATCATCAACAACAACAAGAAATACGACAACAACGACAACAACAACATCAACAAGAACAACAACAACAACAAAAACAAAAACAACAACAACAAAAACAACAACAAAAAACAACAACTACGACAACAACAACAAGAACAACAACAACAACAACAACAACAACGACGACGACGACGACGACAACGACGACAATGACGACAACAACGAAGACAACGACGACGACAAAGATGGCGATGATGATGATGAAGACGACGATGACAACAACAGCAACAACAACAACAAAAACAACAACAACAATAACAACAACAACGACGACGATGATGAGCACAATGACGAAAACTACGAGAACAACGAAACCAACGACAACTACGAGAACAACAACAAAAACAACAATGGCAACATCAACAACAATGACAACAGCGAAAACGACGAGAACAACGACGACAACAGCGACAACGACGACCACAGCGACAACGACGAGAACAACGACCTCATACACAACAATGACAACAAGTACGATGACAACAATGACCACAACGATAACGATGAGAACAACGACAACAACGACAAAAACAACCACAACCACAACAAAGACTAGAATGACAACAATGACAACAATAACAATAACACAACGAAACTATGATGACGACGATGACAACAAAAAGAACAACAAGATAACAACAACAACAACAACAACAACAACAACAACAATAACAACAGCAAGAACAATGTTAGCAGATCCCTGGCAATGGCTAGAAAAATGTTGTTCTTGATTGCTCAACAATTAGAAATTGTCTTGCAATAGCCCACCAGTGCGTGGGATCTGGCAGTTTTCGAGGGTAGAGTATTCAATCCAAATTTGTTCGTTCGCACGACGGGAAATGAAAGTATATTCTCAAGTATTAGCAGCTGAATGTATCAGATTCAACCACACTTGAAAGATTAGTACCTGCAGGAAAGTGTCAATAGCAAAGTAGTATGATAACAACGGTGCCAGAAACGATCTGGTGACAAGGCAGACTATTCCTAACTGTCGTATCAATGGCGCCAGGAGTTGCCCGTGGACGGGAAATAGTATTTTCCCAGCAACGGTGCGAGAAAACGTATTGTAGCAGGTAGTAGCAGTGTAACGAGTAGCAACAGTGGCAAGGAACAGTAGTAGTGACAGCAGTAGCAAGTAGCAACAAGAGCAAGTAAAAGTAGTAGCAATAGTAGTAACAGCAGCATAGCAAAACAAGTTACAGCAGCAGTGGGAGAAACTCGTAGGCAATTGGTCGATGATTTGTTTGGATGATATTCATCATGCAACAGTTATAACACACAGAGATCTGTGGCTAGATCTCGTTCGTCAATGTGATGTAGCCATGCATTTCGTGTGTCGTCATAAATGCTTAGGGAAAAGAACTTGCATGCCATCTATTGTCCATCCCTCCCGTGGCAGCGGGGTCCGAAAGGAAACTACGTGATATTAAGGTTCTCTTTTAATAAAGAACCGGACCAACGCATTAGCACGTGGTGAACACATGAACTCTACAAACTATGGTCATCACCAGGAGTGGTTCCCGTTATTGTCACTCCGGGGTTGCCGGGTCATAACACATTGTAGATAACTACAACTTGCAAGACCGGATCTAAAACACACATATATTGGTGACAACATAATAATTTCAGATCTGAAATCATGGCACTCGGACCCTAGTGACAAGCATTAAGCATGGCAAAGTAGTAGCAACATCAATCTCAGAACATAGTGGATACTAGGGATCAATCCCCGTCAAAACGAACTCGATTACATGATAGATCTCATCCTACTCATCACCGCCCAGCGAGCCTACGAATAGATTACTCATGAATGATGAAGAGCTTCATGGAATTGGAGAGGGAAGAAGGTTGATGATGACCATGGCGACGATTTCCCCTCTCCGGAGCCCAAAACAGACTCCAGATCTGCCCTCCAGATGAAGAACAGGATGTGGCGGCGCCTCCGTATCGCAAATGCGACGAAATCTTCTCTCTTGATTTTTTTGGGACGAAAGTGAATTTATAGAGCTGAGTTTGGGGGCGGCAGAGCCACGTGTGCCCCACAAGCTTGCTTGCCGCCACTAGGGGGGTGGCGGCTACAGGGCTTGTGGCCCACTGGCCCATCCCCTCCGGTGGATCTTTGCGCAGGTATTTTTCATATTTTCTAGAAATATTCTCCGTAAATTTTCAGGACGTTCCGAGAACTTTCATTTATGCACAAAAACAACACCAAGGCAATTCTGCTGAAAACAGCGTCAGTCCAGGTTAGTTCCATTCAAATCATGCAAATTAGAGTCCAAAACAAGGGCAAAAGAGTTTCGAAAAGTAGATACGATGGAGACGTATCAACTCCCCCAAGCTTAAAACCTTGCTTGTCCTCAAGCAACTCAGTTGACAAACTGAAAGGGAAAGAAAAACTTTGACAAACTCTGTTTGATCTTGTTGTTGCAACTATGTCTAACTCATAACCAGAATTTCAGCAAGATCACAAGTTAACCACATAAGCAAGTGACACAAAGGTCTCACGGTAAACTAATATCAATGGCATAATCAGCTAACGAGCAAATAATAATGAGTTTCAAATATCAACAATTCAATCAAAACAAGCCCGAAGCAAAATGAATAGGTGGTATCTTGCTAGCTCTTTCTGAGACCGCAAAACATAAATGCAGAGCACTTTCAAAGATCAAGGGCTGACTAAACATTGTAATTCATAGAAACGAAGATCCAGTCATAGTCATACTCAATATCAATCAAAAGCAAAGCATAAAAATGATAGAGGTGCTCTCTAATTGGTGCTTATATAAGAAGAGGATGACTCAACAGGAAAATAAATAGGCAGGCCCTTCGCAGAGGGAAGCATTGATTTGTAGAGGTGCCAGAGCTCAAGCTTTGAAAACAGAATAATATTTTTGGGTGGCATGCTTTCATTGTCAACGCAGTGACAAAGAGTTCTCAATATCTTCCATGCTACTCATCTATAGGCGGTTCCCAAACAGAAAAGTAAAGCTTTAACTCCCCCACCACCAATCAATCACACTCCACGTCTAGCCGTATCCTCGGGTACCGTCCATACTAACATCAATCCGGGGGGAGTCTTGTTTTATAGTTATGTTTTCGATTTAAGCATGGAACTGGGCATTCCAATTACCGGCCCCTTTCTCGTCAATGAAAGTGAATAAACACATGTCGAGGATAACATGCCTAACATGGAAGATACCAATAGCCCCCTATCACCACATGAGCGGTTCGGGCATGCAAAACAGATTATTTGTTGAAGGTTTAGAGAATGGCACATGCAAATTTACTTGGAACGGCAGGTAGATACCTCAAATAGGTAGGTATGGTGGAATCTCCTGGAAAAACTTTTGGGTTTATGGAAGTGGATGCACAAGCAGTATTCCGCTTAGTACAAGTGAAGGCTAGCAAAAGACTGGGAAGCGACCAACTAGAGAGCGACAACAGTCATCAAGATGCAATGAGTTTGACTAACATTGAGTACAAGCATGAACAAGATATAAATCACCATAAACACGAACATCATAGAGGCTATGTTGATTTTATGTCAACTGCATGCATGAACATGCACCAAGTCAAGCCACTTGAATCATTTAAAGGAGAATACCATCCTATCATACTACATCATAGTTATCCCAAATTCTATGTTGGCATTCAAGACAAACCATTATAAGCTCTCACCTAATTAAGCATCAGGAACAATGATCTCTAAGTTGTAATTGCAAACATGGTTCTCTCACAACAAAGTTGAATCAGGCATGACAAGCTAGTCATATTTTCAAAAACAAAATAGATAGAGTTCATACCAGCTCTTCCAGTCTCAGTCACTTCATCATATATCATCATTATTGCCTTTCATTTGCACGATCGAACGATGTGAACAATAATAAGAGTGCTCGCGCAATGGACTAAGCTGAATCTGCAAGAAAACACAAAGGAGAAGACAATGTAATATGGCTCTTTGAAAGCTAAACAGGTATGCATGCAAGAGCCACTAAACATTGTAACCAATATCTTCTACCTTGACCCAAAGAAAAAGAAAACTACTAAAGGAAAAAACTCCCAACAAGCAAAAGAAGAAAGAAAAATCTTTTTGGGTTTTCTCAAAAGGACACAAAACAAGAAAACAAGAAAACAAGAAAACGAAAATAAACTAGCATGGATAATACAGTGGCAAAGTGTAAACACCGACTAACAAAGTGAAAGCATAAGCATGAATGTAAGGACGGTGGGAACACGTACTCCCCCAAGCTTAGGCTTTTGGCCTAGCTTGGTCTACTCCCAAGGCGGGAAATAACCAGCTCCGGGATACTCAGGAGCAGACTGTGGATGCCACTACTATGTGAGCTCCTCTGGCTCCCACTGATAAACTGGCGTCTGGTACTCGACTGGCGGCTCGGGCACGGGCACATGTGGTTCGGCCAAACACCAATATGCGTAGATGTCCGAAGTGTACCTACCTGCATGAAGATCGAACAAAGATGGGGCAGTCAAAATAATAGTCTCTCGAGTACCCTGACTAAATACCAGGTTATAAATCATCCGTCTACTGGCATCTCTATCCAGAAAATCATGGCGAACCATGCTGTCATAATCCAGATATTTCTCAGGGAGAAGCATCTCTCCTTCCTCCCCCAGTCTAACGGGTATCTCAAAGTGTCTGGCAAGACGGGTAGCATCGACACCTCCATAGACGACACCCTTGGAACGGTTGGTGTTCAACCGCTGGGCTACAATAGCACCTAGGGTATAAGTCTTATCGTTACAAAGGCCTTCATGCAAAACCGCAAGGTCTGGAGAGCTAAGTGATCCAGCCTCCCCACGACCAATCAAACATTTTCCAACAAATTATGAGAAGTACCGAAGCACAGGAAAATGTATGCTAGCAACTCTAGAGCGAGACACTGCTCTCTCCTCTCCCACAGCAATAGTACCTATGAAATCCTCCAAGTCCCATGGACACGTGTCACGGATATCCCCAACATAAGGTAATTTGCACACATTGCAAAAATCCAGTAGTGTCATGAAGTGGGGGATGTCATATAACATGAACTCAACCATGGGAGGATTGTTCCTCGGATAAAAGTTGAAGCTTTGAACAAAAATATTGGTGAGGAGGAGGTATTGTGAGCACTTATCTTCAACGAACGGAGTAAGAACTGCATTCTCCACCAAGTAATGAAAGTATTCATAAAGCCCAGCAGCGCGCAAAAAATCATCACTTGGCCACTCGCACGCTCGAACTTCTGTGACTCGACGAACCACTTACTTGGGGTGGTTCTTCTCATCCTCCTTGGGGTTAAGGCTTGAAGAGCCTCTCAAGAACCTCCTCATCTTTTCCCTGTTTAGCTCTGAAAAATTCTGAAATTTTTAGAGACTTCGAAAGAAAAGTGAGTAAGAATTAACCCAACTCGTAGCAACTACTCCTACTTGTGCCTAGAGTCCGTATCACGCACTAAAACTACTTGGGACCAGCTCAAATCAACATTTGAAGCTCAAGAACAGGATCACCAAGGTAGATAGAATACGCGAAGGATAAAAAACTAGGGCAAAAACTAATTGGACCAATGGAGGAGTCACTTACCAAGGAGTAATTTCCCCAAAACGGTTCGGAGAAAGGTGCTTTGAGCAAGGAGATCAAAAATCTCAGCCAAATGAGCAAGAACACATGTTTGAGCTGCGAAACGATTTTTTCCGGAGGTGAAAGAAGAGGATGGAAGCTGGAATGAGTGGAGGGGGTCCATGTGGGCCCCACAAGCTTGGTAGCCGCCACCAGGGGTACGGCTACAGGGCTTGTGGCCCACTGTTGTGGCCCCCAGGCCAGTTCTCAGTCCCAGTATTTTTCAAATATTCCAGAAAACATTATGCTAGATTTTCAGGGCCATCGGAGAACTTTTATTTTCGGGGTATTTTTCTCCGGGACCCTAAAACAGAAAACAGGAAAAACTAAACTAAATCTATAATTTTCTTCTAAGCAACAGAAAGTGAAAACTTAAAACAGAGGTATGTGACTCTTTGATTCATCCATTTCATGGGCATCGCAAGAAATCCGTCAATGGGGTCGATCAAACCCTCATGACAAAACCTTCTCGAATCGCAAAAGAGGACGGAGAATTTTCGAATAGCCACTAAGTCACCTCAATGGGGATATGTATCTCCCCAACAAGCAAAACATACTTCATCTTGACACGAGGAATAGGGCATTCAAAGCTCCCAATAAGAATCGATGAAGTCTTTTCGATAGCATTGATGCAATGTACTTGATATCGTTTCTTCGGAAAGTGCACTGTATGTTCATTACCGTTGACATGAAAAGTGACATTGCCTTTGTTACAATCTATAACAGCCCCTGCAATGTTTAAAAGGGTCTTCCGAGGATGACAGCCATGGCATCGTCCTCGGGAATATCCAAGATAACAAAGTCTGTTAAGATAGTGGTGTTAGCAACCACAATAGGTACATCCTCCCAAATGCCGATAGGGAAAGCAGCTCATTTGTCGGCTATTTGAAGAGAAATTTCAATGGGTGTCAACTTATCCAATTCAAGTCTACGATAAAGAGAGAGCGGCATAACACTAACACCGGCTCCAAGGTCACATAAGGAAGTTCTTACGTAGTTTCCTTTACACCGGCTCCAAGGTCACATAAGGAAGTTCTTACGTAGTTTCCTTTAATGGAGCAAGGTATAGTGGCCACTCCGGGATCACCAAGTTTCTTAGGATTTCCACCTTTGAAAGTGTAATTGGCAAGCATGGTGGAGATCTCAAGATCTTGTATCTTCCGTTTATTGGTCACGATATCTTTCATGTACTTGGCATATGGAGACATTTTGAGCATATCAGTTAACCGCATCTGCAGAAAGACGGGTCTTATCATCTCAACGAAGCGCTCAAAATCATCATCATCCTTTTTCTGGGATGGCTTAGGAGGAAAGGGCATAGGTCTCTGAACCCATGGCTCCCTTTCTTTACCATGCTTCCTAGCAGTGAAGTCATTCTTATAGTATCTCTTAGGTTGTGGGTTATCAGGATTAACCGTAGGTTCCATCTCCAGATCCTCATCATTCCTAGGTTGAGCATTATAATGAACATCGTTGTCCATATTGTCACCAGGTTCATGTTCATCACCAGATTGTGTTTCTGCATCAGACGCAGAAATATCATTAGGTTCTTCAGGTGTGACAGTATTTGGTGAACTGGCATGTAGGTTTCTATCATCCTTCTTCTCCTTAGGATGACTGGGTGTATCAGCATTAATTCCTTGAGAATCTTGATCAATTCTCTTAGCATGGCCTTCACGATACAAAGGTTCCTGAGTCGTTTTGCCTCCTCTAGTAATGACTCTGACAGAGTTGTCATCTAATTCATTGAATAAGTCATTCTAAGCTTTAAGTACATGTTCTACCTGAGTAATAATCATAGAGGCATGTTTACTCAGAAGCTTCAGATCATTGACATTTCTGTCTACACAAGCACTTAAATGGCTAAGCATGCGAGTACTTTGTTCCAAATGTCTGCTAACATAATCATTGAAACTCTGTTGTTTGGCAACAAAGTTGTCAAATTCATCAAACATATGCTAGCAGGTTTGTCAAAAGGAATATCACTCTCATCAAACCTACGCAGAGAAGTCACTTCTACTACTTGTATCAGGTTATCGAGACCATGGATCTCTTTGATAGGTGGTAGATTTTTGACATCTTAAGATCTAATGCCTTTCTCTTGCATATATTTCTTGGCTTCTTGCATATCTTCGGGACTGAGGAATATAATACCTATTTTCTTAGGAGTTGGCTTAGGAGGTGGTTCGGGAATAGTCCAAGCATTATCGTTGATCAAGATGTTATTCAGAAGGATCTCAGCTTGTTCGATAGTTCATTCCCTAAAAACACAACCGGCACAACTATCTAGGTGGTCTCTAGAGGCATCAGTAAGTCCGTTATATAAGATATCAAGTATCTCGTTCTTCTTAAGAGGGTGATCAGGCAAAGCATTCTGTAGCTGGAGGAGCCTCCCCCAAGCTTGTAGGAGACTCTCTTCTTTGAGTTGAGCAAAGTAGTATATTTCCTGCAAGGCAGCTTGCTTCTTATGGGCAGGGACATATTTCTCACAGAAGTAATAGACTATATCCTGGGGACTACTCACACATCCAGGAGCAAGAGAAGTGAACCAGGCTCTGGCGTCATCCTTTAGAGAGAAAGGAAACAACTTAGGGATATAGTAGTAGCGAATCTTCTCCTCACTAGTGAAAAGGGTGGATATATCGTGTAGTTTGGTAAGATGGGCTACGACCGTCTCAGACTCATAACCGTGAAAAGGATTAGATTCGACTAGAGAGATTATCTCAGGGTCAACAGAGAATTCATAATCCTTATCGGTGATAAAGATAGGTGAAGTGGCAAACTTCGGGTCGTATTTCATCCTAGCTTTTAGAGATTTTTCCTTCCACTTGAGAAGTAATTTCTCAGCGTCATAGGCATCCTTACATGCAAGAAAATCCTCAGCTATCTCTCCCTCCATAACGTAACCCTTAGGTATATCAGGCAATTCATATCTAGGAGAGCTAGATCTCCCAGGAGCAAAAGCAGGTTCTATCTAAATAGTATCGGCAGTTTCAGAAGCATCACGAGCATTGGCAGTAACTCTAGCAATATGAGCATTAAGGAATACCCCTAGTGGCACATCAGGCAAAGTAGGATCTCTAGCAGTATCAAGCATAGCATCCTCAGGCAAGGCAGTATCAGGCATAGCAATATCAGGCATAACATCTCTAGCAGTATCAGGCATATCATCTCTAGT
>NC_058521.1:281556671-281599171 GCF_904849725.1 Hordeum vulgare subsp. vulgare | reverse complement strand
ACAACAACGACGGCGACGAGGATGATGACGACGACGACGACGAGGATGACGACGACGACGATGCCGAAGAGAACAACAACAACAACAACAACAACAACAACAAAAACAACACCACCACCACCACCACCAACAACAACAACAACAACAACGACAACAACAACAACAACAACAACAACAACAACGACAACGACGACGACGACGACAACAAAAACAACGACGACAACAACAACAACAACAACAACAACAACAACAACAATAACAACAACAACAAAAACAACTACAACAACAATAACAACAACAACAACAACAACAATAACAACAATAAATAAAAACAACAACAACAATAACAACAACGATGAAGACGACGACGACAACAACGACAACGACAATGACGACAACAACGACAAAGACGAGAACAAGGACAACAATGAAACCAACAACAACAACAACAACAACAACAACAACAACAACAACAACAACAACAACAACAACAACGACGACGATAACAACAACAACAACGACAACAAAGATAGCAACAACAACAACAGCAACGACAACAACAATGAACAGGAGAACGAAGACGATAGCAATAACAATAACAACAATAACAACAACAACAACAACAACAACAATAACGATGACGACGACAATGATGACAACAACGAAGACAACGACGATGAAGAAGAAGACAACGACGATGAAGATGACAACAACAGCAACAACAACAACAAAAACCACAACAACAACAACAACAACCAGTACTACTACAACAACAACAACAACGAGGACGATGATGACGATGATCACAACGACGACAACAAGGACAACGACGAATACGACAAGAACAACGAAACCAACGACAAATACGACAAGAACAACGAAACCAACGACAACTACGAGAACAACAACAACAACAATAACAAGAACAACAACGACAACATCGTCAACAATGACAACAGCGACAACAACGACAACAACGACGACCACAGCGACAACGACGACCACAACGACAACGACAAGAACAACGACCTCATAGAACAATGACAACAACAAGGACGACGACAATAACGACCACAACGATAATGATGAGAACAACGACAAAAACGACAACAACAACCACAACGACAACAAAGACTAGAATGACAACAATGACAACAATAACAACAACACAACGAAACTATGATGACGACGATGACAACAACAAGAACAACAAGAAAAACAACAAGAATAACAAAAACAATGACGACGATGATGATGACGATGATGACATGACGACAAAAACGACGACGACGATGATGACGACGATGACGACGACGACGACGACGATCATGACGACGAGGACGACGAAGACAATAACAACAACAACAACAACAACAACAACAACAACTACAACAACAACAACAACAACAACGACGACGACGACGAAGACAACAACCACAACAACAACGACGACGACGACGGCGACGACGACAACAACAACAACCACAACAACAACAACAACGAAAAAACAACAACAACAATAACAACAACGATGACGACGAGGACGACAGCAACGACAACGACAATGAAGACAACAACGACAAAGACGAGGACAACGACAACAATGAAAACAACAACAACAACAACAACAACAACAACAACAACAACAACAACAACAATTACAACAGCAACAAGAACAAAAACAACAACAACAACAACAACAACAACAACAACGACGACGACGATCAAGACGACGACGACGACGACGACAACAACAACAACAACAACAACAACAACAACAACAACAACAACAATAAGAATAACAACAACAACAATAATAGTAAAGCAATAACAACAACAACAACATGAACAAGAAAAACAACAACAACAAAAACGAAAACGACGATAATGATGACAAACGAAAATGACGACGACGACGGGAGTAACAAGAACAACGACAACACAGATAACAACAACAAAAATAACGACGGGACAAACAAGAACAACGACAACAACAATAACAACAACAATAACGACAACTTCAACAACAACAACAACAACAACAAAGATAGCAACAACAAAAACAACAGCAACAACAACAACAAAAAACAGGAGAACGACGACGATAGCAATAATAATAACAACAATAACAACAACAACAACAACAACAACGATGACGTCGACAACAACGACAATGACGACAACAACGAAGATAACGACGATGAAGAAGAAGACAACGACGATGAAGATGACAACAACAACAACAACAACAACAAAAACAACAACAACAACAACAACCAGTACTACAACAACAACAACAAGGACGATGATGACGATGATCACAACGACGACAACAAGGACAACGACGAATACGACAAGAACAACGAAACCAACCACAACTACGAGAACAACAACAACAACAATAACAAGAACAACAACGACAACATCGTCAACAATGACAACATCGACAACAACGACAACAACGACGACCACAGCGACAACGACGACCACAACGACAGCGACAAGAAGAACGACCTCATAGAACAATGACAACAACAAGGACGACGACAATAACGACCACAACGATAATGATGAGAACAACGACAAAAACGACAACAACAACCACAACGACAACAAAGACTAGAATGACAACAATGACAACAATAACAACAACACAACGAAACTATGATGACGACGATGACAACAACAAGAACAACAAGAAAGAAAACAAGAATAACAAAAACGATGACGACGATGATGATGACGATGATGACATGACGACAAAAACGACGACGACGATGATGACGACGATGACGACGACGACGACGACGACGATCATGACGACGAGGACGGCGAAGACAATAACAACAACAACAACAACAACAACAACAACAACAACAACAACAACAACGACGACGACGAAGACAACAACCAGAACAACAACGACGACGACGACGACAACGACAACAACAACAACAACAACAACAACAACAACAACGAAAAAACAACAACAACAATAACAACAACGATGACGACGAGGACGACAGCAACGACAACGACAATGAAGACAACAATGACAAAGACGAGGACAACGACAACAATGAAAACAACAACAACAACAATAATTACAACAGCAACAACAACAAAAATAACAACAACAAGAACAACAACGACGACAATAAGAATAACAACAACAACAACAACATGAACAAGAAAAACAACAACAACAAAAACGGAAACGACGATAATGATGACAAACGACAATGACGACGACGACGGGAGTAACAAGAACAACGACAACAATGATAACAACAACAGAAATAACGACGGGACAAACAAGAACAACGACAACAACAATAACAACAACAATAATGCCAAAATCAACAACAACAACAACAACAAAGATAGCAACAACAACAACAACAGCAACAACAACAACAACGAACAGGAGAACGACGACGATAGCAATAACAATAACAACAATAACAACAACAACTACAACAACAACAACAACGATGACGTCGACAACGACGACAATGACGACAACAACGAACATAACGACAATGAAGAAGAAGACAACGACGATGAAGCTGACAACAACAGCAACAACAACAACAAAAACCACAACAACAACAAAAACCAGTACTACAACAACAACAACAACGAGGACGATGATGACGATGATCACAACGACGACAACAAGGACAACGACGAATACGACAAGAACAACGAAACCAACGACAACTACGAGAACAACAACAACAACAATAAAAAGAACAACAATGACAATATCGTCAACAATGACAACAGCGACAACAACGACAACAACGACGACCACAGCGACAACGACGACCACAACGACAACGACAAGAACAACGACCTCATAGAACAATGACAACAACAAGGACGACGACAATAACGACCACAACGATAATGATGAGAACAACGACAATAACGACAACAACAACCACAACGACAACAAAGACTAGAATGACAACAATGACAACAATAACAACAACACAACGAAACTATGATGACGACGATGACAACAACAAGAACAACAAGAAAAACAACAAGAATAACAAAAACAATGACGACGATGATGATGACGATGATGACATGACGACAAAAACGACGACGACGATGATGACGGCGATGACGACGACGACGACGACGATCATGACGACGAGGACGACAAAGACAATAACAACAACAACAACAACAACAACAACAACAACAACAACAACAACAACAACAACGACGACGACGACGACGAAGACAACAACCACAACAACGACGACGACGACGACAACAACAACAACAACAACAACAACAACAACAACAACAATAACAACAACGATGACGACGAGGACGACAGCAATGACAACGACAATGAAGAGAACAACGACAAAGACGAGGACACCGACAACAATGAAAACAACAACAACAACAACAACAATTACAACAGCAACAACAAAAACAACAACAACAACAACAAGAACAACGACGACGACGATCACGACGACGACGACGACAACAACAACAACAACAACAACAATAACAACAACAGCAACAACAACAACAACAACAACAACAACAACAACAACAACAATAAGAATAACAACAACAACAACAACAATAGTAAAGCAACAACAACAACAACAACATGAACAAGAAAGACAACAACAACAAAAACGAAAACGACGATAATGATGACAAACGACAATGACGACGACGACGGGAGTAACAAGAACAACGACAACAATGATAACAACAACAAAAATAACGACGGGACAAACAAGAACAACGACAACAACAATAACAACAACAATAACGACAACATCAGCAGCACCAACAACAAAGATAGCAACAACAACAACAACAACAACAACAACAACAACAACAACAACAAATAGGAGAACGACGACGATAGCAATAACAACAACAACAACAACAACGATGACGACGACAACGATGACAATGACGACAACAACGAAGACAACGACGATGAAGTAGAAGACAACGACGATGAAGATGACAACAACAGCAACAACAACAACAAAAATCACAACAACAACAACAACAACCAGTACTACAGAAACAACAACAACGAGGACGATGATGACGATGATCACAACGACGACAACAAGGACAAAGACGAATACGACAAGAACAACGAAACCAAAGACAACTACGAGAACAACAACAACAACAATAACAACAACAACATCGACAACGTCGTCAACAATGACAATAGCGACAACAACGACGACCACAGCGACAACCACGACCACAACGACAACGACAAGAACAACGACCTCATAGAATAATGACAACAACAAGCACGACGACAATAATGACCACAACGATAATGATGAGAACAACGACAAAAACGACAACAACAACCACAACGACAACAAAGACTAGAATGACAACAATGACAACAATAACAACAACACAACGAAACTGTGATGACGACGATGACAACAACAAGAACAACAAAAACAATGACGACGATGACGACGATGATGATGACATGACGACAAAAACGACGACGACGATGATGACGAGGATGACAACGACGAGGACGACGACGACGATCATGACGACGAGGACGACGAAGACAATAACAACAACAACAACAACAACAACAACAACAACAACAACAACAACAACAACGACGACAACGACGACGAAGACAACAACCACAACAACAACGACGACGTCGACGACAACAACAACAACAACAACAACGAAAAAACAACAACAACAATAACAACAACGATGACGACGAGGACGACAACAACGACAACGACAATGACGACAACAACGACAAAGATGAGGACAACGACAACAATGAAAACAACAACAACAGCAACAACAACAACAACAAAAAAAAACAACAACAACAACAATAACAACAACGAGGACGACGACGACGATCACGACGATGACGACGACGACAACAACAACAACAACAACAACAACAACAACAACAACAACAACAACAGCAATAACAACAACAACAATAAGAAGAAGAAGAAGAAGAAGAACAACAACAATAGTAACAGCAACAACAATATGAACAAGAAAAACAACAACAAAAAAACGAAAACGACGACAATGATGACGACGACAATGACGACGACGACGGGAGTAACAAGAACAACGACAACAACGATAACAACAACAAAAATAACGACGGGACAAACAAGAACAACGTCAACAACGATAACAACAACAATAACGACAACATCGACAACAATGGCAACAATGACAACAACGACAACAACGACAACAACAACAACAACAACAACAACAACAACAAAAAAAACACCACCACCACCAACAACAACAACAATAACAACAACAACAACAACAAAGAGGACGACGACAACAATGACGAGAACAACAACAACACCGACAACAACAACAACAACGACAACAGAGATAACAATGACAACAGCGAGAATGACGACAACAATATGTAACATCCCAAAATTATAAATTTTGGAATGTTAATATAATTATTATATTGATTTTTTTTTTGAGTGATTGAAACTTGAGTGAAATTCGAAACTTTCTAAAAAAAATTGAATGAGAGGGAATAAAATGACTTTCCACTTTTCCCTGTGAATTCAAATTCATCTTTTTTAAAATCAGCGAGAGGAGATAGCATGACTTCTTCAACTATAAAGAGTTTGAATCAAGGTGGCATTGGAATTCCTTTCGATTTTGTTTTGCATTTTGTTTCTTCCTCACTCACGGAATGTCGAGAACCATATCTTGTCAAGCAAGAAAAAGAGAGGAGAAACATGACCCTCCAAACCCGGGGATATTCCTTGAAATATTTGAGCCATGACACCCAAGATTTATTTGAGTAATTATTTACAAAAAGAAATAAAGCATTTAGGGGATTTTCTGAAAAATATTTTTTTAAGTTTTTATTTTGGCCATGGCAAAATGTCGATCATCTAGATTTTATTTTTCTTATAATTTTAGTATATAGAAACTCTATATTCCAAATTTATTTGGTTTCCCTTTTATCGTTTACTTTCCGGTTTGTAACATCCGAAAATTATAAATTTTGGAATGTTAATATAATTATTAGATTGATTGTTTGTTTGTTTGCTGAGTGATTGAAACTTGTATGAAATTTGAAATTTTTCGAAACTTTCGAATGAGAGGGAATAAAATGACTTTCCCCTTCTCCGGTGAATTCAAATTCAATCTTTTAAAAGCAAAGAGAGAGATGACATGACTTCTTCAACTATAAAGAATTTGAACGGAGATATTTGCATTGAATTCTTTTGCGTTTCCATTCGTTTTCTCCGTCCAACAAAATGCCGGGAAATACATTCTAGAGCGGAGGAACATGACCCTCGAACCCACGGGCATTTTGAAAGTTAATTGAGCCCACAAACTTAGAGGGTCATTTGAAATTTTTTTTGCAAAAAGAAATAATGCTTTTAGGGATTTTTGGAAAAACATTTTTTCTGAAGTTTTTATTTTTGCCATGGAAAAATGCCCATCATCTATATTTTATTTTTCTGATAATTTTAGTATATAAAAAGTCTTTATTCTGAATTGAATTGATTTCCTTTTTAACGTTTTAGTTTCCTAGTTTCAAAAATAGGAAGGAAATCACTTTTATTAGGAATACCTCCTCGCCCATTAAAACCTTTCCCTATTTTGGCCCAACAGAGATCATCTCCTACCTCCATCTCTTCTTCACGTGACAGAAACTTGCCTTCCATGGAGAGGAGAATCCCCACCTCCGGGATTCGCGACGCACATACCTTCCCAGCGCCTCTCGTCGCCTCTATAAGAAGCCCCATGTCCTCCTCGTTCCGTTCCCATTGAAACCGCCGCCTCTCCTCGCCTCTAGCTCGCGCACCCCGCGCCGAAGTTGGCACCGGAGAGCTGCCAGAAAAAAAATTCACACGAGCTTCACACCTTCGGCCACCCTCGCTGCACCACCCCACCTCGCCACCACCGCCTCCCAGGAACCTCGCTGCACCCCTCCTCTACCACCCCTCCACCTCGCTGCTCCTCCCCATCCCCATCACCACCGAACAGCAGCACCACCAGCAGTTTTCTCCTCCACCTCGCCCCCCTGCAGCCCCCCCCCTCCACCTCGCCTCCCCACCCCTGCCGAGAGCCCCCACCCTTCGGCCCCCTTCCCCACCCCGCCGGAGTGCCCCCCTCCCCGCCGGCGACCCACCCCACTGGAGCCCCCTTCCCACCTCGGCCATTAGAGCCACGGGAGCAACCCCCAGCCGAGGTAAGGCCCCTACCTCCTTTCTTTTTTGTACAGGTTTTGTTTTTTTAGTTTTAGCCCTTAGATCTTAGTTGGATGGTATAGATTAGATTCTAAAGTACCTCTTCGGTTTATATTAGTAAACAAGCGGTTTTATTTCACTTTATCAATTAGCCAGTGAGTTTTGTTAAGCCTAGGCCGTTTGCTCCTAAGTTTGCAACAAACGTCCCCCTCGGCCTATATTAACATTCCACGTCTACCCCTATTTGTAGATAGTTAGCTTCAGTTTTTTCTGTCTAAATTGCAAAAACAGAAAGTTTCTGTTTTGTTTTGGCCACAACGTTTTTTCCCGAAGTCCAATGATAGTGATTCTTTTTCCAGTAGCTCACAAATTTCCTATAGTTTTTAAAAACATATAATTTTATTTTCCTGAAATTTTCAAATATAAGTTACATCAGATTTAGTTTAAACCTTGTTTTGCCTATTCCAGGAGTTTAAAAATAGCTTTTCATTTGATTCCTTTTGGTACTGATCACTAGTGATCTTATTTAGCAGTTGTAAAAATTTCAGATTTGTTTGAGTATGTTAGATCACTGTTTCTTCTGAAACAATTTCTGTTTCACCTCTTTTTAGGATTTCGTCTAATTCCGTTTCTACTTTTGTTTTAAAATATTTTCTTTATTATTTCACAAAGATTGTTATGTTTTGTTTATGTTAGTTAACAGTAGTTTTGCAACAAGTTTTTATTTTATTTTTATTAGTTTTCATGAAATCAATTCTAGTTCCTTAGTAACTTGCAATTGGTTTCCGCATTGTTTCAAATCCCGTTTAGGAATACTTTCAAAAAGTTTTGTAAAAAATACTTTATTTTATCTTAGTTAAACTTATATCTTAGTCCTTGTTATTATTTTCTGTTAGACAAAACTATTTAGTGTTTGACGTAGTAGAAGGCTCCCTAGTCTTATTTGAAGTTTCTTTCGGTTTCCTATTCGCTCTCTCTTTTGTTTTGATTGCTAAAATGATTGCTAGTATGAGTGCTTATGTGAATGATATGTTTGCTATATAGATTTCATCGGAGAGTGACGAGTAGTCTATCAAGTTATTTTCTCAAGAAATTCTTCTTCGTCAACATCACCAGGCAAGTCACTTTGATCATACTATCACCTATGTTTTATGCATCGTACTTCTACCATCCTATGCCCAAATTGCATGCTGCTTAGGTACTTGGAAATTTTAGTATAGATTGTAGTATCATGTGGTAGGCACACAACAACCCCGATACTTAGCCCGGGACGACAAATTTCATACTGCTATGCTAGAGTAGATGGGATTTCGGTTCAGTGCATAACACGAGTGATGGAAGGTTGATTAAATAATCAAGACCGGTTAAGACAAGATTTTCAAGACCTCGGACGCAATGCAACTCTGGGTGAAGGACGGTTGATCGGCTCCCTGGAGAACCGAGTGGATGACCCGGGATGCTGGAGAGGCCATGACATCCTGCGGAAAGCTTGACCCAGGCTCAAAGAGACAGACGGATATTTTCAAGACCCAAGGCTTACCTGCACAGCCACAAGTCATTATGGGCTCTGGCTTGGTTGGACAACGTGGCGACTCTAGACAGGCGGTGCTAGCAGATGTAGAAGAACGGTAGGAATGGATGGGCACCGACAGGGATTCAGAGGGACCCGTTGAAAGACCATGTTTTGATCATCCGGTCTTCAAACACCCTGAAGTGCGAGGACATACTCGGCGGCGATCAAATCTTGTGGGGAACGTGTGCAAAACTCTGCAGAGTACTCAAACCTAATCGATTAGCCGTGTCCACGGTCATGGACAACTTGAGCCAAAGGAACTGGAGTTATCTGATATTCTCAACACCATTATAAATATTTGATGAGGGTAATTATTGACAACTCGGGTACGAGAACTGGTTGGCGAAACCATCTCGTTAACAACCAACAATGTAGTAATATTTTTTCTTTTAGCCCTCTCTTGATGTAGGAGAAAACTTGCTTTTCGCTAAAAACTTATAGCCCCACCTGCCATATATGCATATAGTATAAATGATTACTTTTCGCCCCTCTCTTATGTGACTTGCCAGCATATTCAATATGCTGACCTACACGGCTGCAACGTCTTATGTTGCAGATACTTTTCTTCGACGAGTAAGAGTACGATTCAGGGTTACGGTCTACACTCAACTTGACGTTGGTGTTTAATGGGACTCCACTCCCTTGACTGCTTCCGCTGAAATATTTAAGGTATATATCAGTTTTACGCTATTTACATGTGATTGCACTTTGATATATACATTGATGTACTATGTGTGCCAGCATACTGATCCAGGGATGGCACAGAAACACAGAGGCTTGACTCGTCTTGAGTCGGGTCGCTACAGAGATGGTATCAGAGCACATGTTGACTGTAGGACGTGACCCTAGAAACTGGAAATTTCTTAGGATAGGATCTCTCAAAAATTTCTGTTTTTCGAGAACACCTTTCACTTCTCATCTTTTCTTATTTCATAAAACATTCTCTCTCACCTCAAATAGTTAGACAATGCCCTTTCCCTTTTGACCACATGAAGGATCAACGGACTCCCACGTCAAAGTAAAGAGGATATCACCATGCAATTGAAGAATTAAAGCTACACCCATTGAAGACTCTCATGACCCGAAGAACTCGAAGACCCTGAAGTGTTCGAATAATTATATGACCATTAGAAGTCCAAACCCCTTCTATGTACCCATGTTAGATACGATGAGTTGTGAGACGTCATTGGTCTGTGTTTTCCGACGGCCACAAATAAAACCTATTCTCAAAAATATTGTTTGTATCTCCCTCTCTTACCCTTCTCATCCCCAAAACCTCAACCCTACCAGATGGAGTATGAAGCTGGACTTGTAGTCTCTGGACCAATGACCCAGCTGGAAGCTGAGATATGGATTCAGAACATGGAGAACTACTTCGGGAGAAACTTGATCTCAAGGAAGTATGAAGTGGAACACGCTCTTCAGTACTTTACACAAAGTGCTGCTATCTGGTGGAAAATGCACCATGCCATACAAGGATTTAGTGGAGCTGAAAGTTGAGAAGAATTCAAGAAGACTTTGTTAAGATCCCGTCTTATTCAGAAGTGCTATGGTAACCCGAGGAAGAAGACTTGTGCATGCAAGATCTGTGGAGAAATAGGACACACCAAGGAAGAACACACGGATGGATGCACTCATTGTGAAGAAGATCACCCAGCTGAGGAATGCCCAACTAGTTAGGTGACTTGTTTCTTGTGTGAAGGAACCACCCACTACCCAGCCCAGTGTCACATTTACCCCAAGGTGCAACAAGTTGTCAAGCCGCAGAAAGATGAAGTGAAGGAAACCCTCAAGAAGAAGATTCTAGAAGAAACAGTGATGAACGAAAATATTGAAGACCCTGATGGACAAGGTCTGACCAGATTTTTTCCAATGCATGCTACTCATGTGGAGAAGAAGGACATTATTCTCAGGACTGCACAAAGAGAAGCCAAGAGTATCTGGGATACTTCCCGACGGAAGAAGTGGAGTTTGATCCACTTGAAACAGAAGAACTGGCCCAAATGAAGGAGTCCAGAAAGAATAAAAAGTACCCTCGGAAGAGCCAAACCGCTGCAGACATAGACCTGAGTCATGTCAGATGTTACAAGTGTATGAAATTTGGCCACCACCAATACATGTGCTCAAGAAGGAAGCCGGAAATCCAAGGAGAAAAAGCAGAAGCTAAGAAGCCTCGAGACTTGTCAGAAATCATTTGTTTTTGTTGCAAGGAAGCAGGACATTTTGCCAGCGATTGTCCACAAAGGAAGAAAGCTAGAATGGAGTAGTTAAGTCTTGACCATGGCAATAAGGTAATCCGAAGCACTCTGGTTTTTCATAAGATCATGGAGTAAAATTTTTGTAACAGAAGTCCCTGAGATTGTAATAACATCATGAATAAATGGAATTTATTGTCTCATGATTGCCTATGTTGAAACTGTATGCGTTGTTTCTCTACGAACAAAGATCTCTGAACATTACGAGGATATGAGAAAATATGGCCTATGCAGGCATGAGTATAATTCATTTAAGTGTGGTAGTAATCGGTAAACCCACAGGATCCAATGAGTAGAAATGTACCAGGAATATCTGAGTGAAGTACGTGCGGAGATGATGGAGATGAAGCTCAGGACCACCATGATGAAGCAAAAGATGGATGATTTCAAGGAGCACCTCGGAAAGTTCCAGTGGAACTAAAGTATCCCCAAGGGAGATGAATGAATAAAGTTGGCAGAAATGCTCGACCATACCGAACAATGTGGATGGCAGCATTTGTAATAGAGTACTTTTGAGTTAGAATTTTGAAGAAAGTAAGGATGTAATAAAGGATCGATTATGAAATGAATATGATTTATGGAAAAACCTATGATGGATCAGCAAATGTTTTCTTAGGAGCATACGAGAACCTGAGAGTTGTGAAGATAAGATAGATGTTTCGTTCGTTGACAAGAGAAATTCTGCAACGCTTGTGAGGATGCCCAAGTGTTAGAATGCGAGATTCGCTAAACCTTATACAAGGTAATGATTTCAGTGCGACATGGCTTGGCCACCATGACGACTTACTATTGTCATTCTCTTGCTATTCGGAATGGTAAATCTGAGAGACTTGACCATAGTGAGAGACGACGTCCTTTGAAGCTTTTGTTTGAGCCTTGGAATGGTATAATGAAAGCCCATGTACATGGCACTTGTTGTCACGCGTAGGAAATTTTACGGTGAGGATGAAACCAAGACCCCTCTCTCTGCAGGATAACCACAAATGGTAGACCACCATGAGAACCCTCGATATGTTATTTAGAATTGACCACGAGACTGTCAGTTAAGAAGACCCAGTGACGGAACAAGCTTATATCAACGGGAGAGCATCACCAAACGATTTAATATGAAGACTGTGCGATGTCAGTTGCCAAAACCCCGGAGGATCGTTAAAGAATTTTGAGGGACCAATATCTCTCATTTTAAGTGTGGTAGCATCCCACCTTGCCGGAGATTGGAATTGTTAGAAGACCCCCAAACCTTAACCTTTCTTTCTAGCCTCTTCGAATCTCGAGGACGAGATTCATTTTAAGTGTGGTAGTTTGTAACATCCCAAAATTACAAATTTTGGAATGTTAATATAATTATTAGATTGATTGTTTGTTTGTTTGCTGAGTGATTGAAACTTGTATGAAATTTGAAACTTTTCGAAACTTTCGAATAAGAGGGAATAAAATGACTTTCCCCTTCTCCGGTGAATTCAAATTCAATCTTTTAAAAGCAAAGAGAGAAGATGACATGACTTCTTCAACTATAAAGAATTTGAACGGAGATATTTGCATTGAATTCTTTTGCGTTTCCATTCGTTTTCTCCGTGCAACAAAATGCCGGGAAATACATTCTAGAGCGGAGGAACATGACTGTAAAGACCAAACCTCGAAAGATTTGAGTCTCTGTGCTTTACTGTGCTAGTCCCTGGATCGACTCGCTAGCACACACAGTATAGATGAAAACCAGATATAGCAAGTGCATCATTTATAATAACGTATGATCCAGAATTTATAAAATATAACAATCTGCATAGCACTTAGCTAGCTTTATACTAATAAACAGCGGAAAAGTAGCAGAATAATAACGATGAGTCCCATCATAGCCCACTGGCGATGTTGAGTGAAGACTCGCGACCCTAACGGTACCTTACTCCTCGTCTGAATATCCTGCAACATGATACGTTGCAGCCATATAGGTCAATACTTTGAATGTATTGGCAAGTTACACAAGAAAAGATAATATAACAGACCTACATGTATATGCATAGTATAACAAAAGAAAGGCTGATGGTTATTTTGCAGAAAGCTGATTTTATCCTCATAGCTACCTAATAGTCAAGTTTTAATTTGTTTGCTAGAATACTTATATATGGTTGAATTGGCATCTCCAACTCCAACCTATTACCATTATTAAGTTCCCCATCATGTTTTATTAAGTGTGTCATCTGGCAACATCATCCAACAACTGTAATGGCCTAGCTGCTCAAAATTGTCCATAACCGGGGACACGGCTAATCATGATTAGTTTATACACTCTGTAGAGGTTAGTACGTTGTACCCACTGGATCCAACCCAAAGATTGAGACGAAGTCTTTCAGAAGCAGTCACCTAGTCCCACAGGAGGCCCATCCCACCTATCATAGCTACATCAGCTGGCACATCCGGGTAAGGTTTCCATGACTGATCAACTAAGCCAGAGCACATAATAGCCAGTGGTCGCACAAGGAAGCTACTAGTCACTAAGTCTGTTTGATCTTTTTGAACCTGGACGGCATTCCACTTACATTCAGAGGGTAGAAACCATGATGTTCTTGAAACCACCCAGCAATACCACATCCGCCCAGAGGTGTATTATATCCTGAATTACTACTCAATTTATTTTGTAGTAATCCTCACATAAACTCAATGAATACAGAAACCAATCCCCGTCTACATAGCATAGCAAAATATATCTAACACGATCTTCAATGACGAGGGGATATAGCTTAATAGCATAGCAATGATAATATTCCTATACATGCATAATTTTCATAGGGTGATATAATACTACATGCATAGAAAAATAATAGGTAAAGGATGATCAACATGTAACTTGCCTTGATTCTGGTTCAGAAGGTCACACTCCTGACAATAGTTTGCGTCGCACTCTGCACAATCTACACGTTGCAAACAATCACACCAATCAATCACCACAATCACATAACACCAAATAAAATCATCGGCAATAAAATAACTTGTTTAAAACCAAAGCATAAATAGCATGGCAGCAGGTATAAAATCATCTACATGCTGATACGATGACAACGCAAAAAGAATCAACTAAACCGGATGAACGGTTTGCAAAATATGGCCTCCGGTAGGTTAAAATAATATGTTTTAACAAAAAAAAATCGTAAAACTGAAAACCACTGATTCTAAGATGTTCTACTCATCAATACGAGATCACAGGAAAAAGAATTTCCTGAATCGGATTTACGAGTAAAAAGATAAACGCGTTCCAAAATTATACCGAGAATCTGACAGAGCTAAAAACAGATTAAAAACAGATTGAATTTCGTCCTGAAGCTGTTCATCGGGGTTTGATGAATCGCTCGTGCGTGCGTTCTCACCACGAACAGCGGGGAAAAACGGAACCGTCTCGGTGTGGCTCCTCCGATGGTGCTCCGGTGGCGGTCGAACGGACTCCGGTGACGGCGGCTCCGCGAACTCCGACGAACACGGACAAACTCCGGTGGTGCTCCGCCGGACGGGGCTCCGTCATCGGCACGGTGAGGGGCGGCTCCTCTGCGATCTAGGCGAGATGGGGTGACAGAAGAAAATCGGGACGGGGAAATCGAGGCCTCGTTTCCTGGTACTATATCCTAGCGAGGAGTCCTGGCCAAGGCAGGCTGAGCGAATCCGGCTCGGTCTCGGGCGAGGGGACTCCAGGCCAGGGTGGGACTCGGTCCCTGGGAGAGGGAGGCTTGGGGCGCTGGCCACCTGGCGCTGGGGCTCCAGGGGCAAGGGGCGACGCAGCTCCCCTGGTCAACGCGGGCAGGAGCCTAGGTGCTGGCCTCGCTCGTTGTGTGCTCGGGCTCCAGGTGCTAGTCAAAACTGGGTACATGGGGATGGATGTGGGCACGTGACCTGGGCACAGCTCGGTGCTGGCTTGATGGCTTGGTTACTTTTTTTTAAGGTAGAATATACAAAAGTAAGAAGTATTAAAATAATATACATATACATATATATTTTTTTAAAGAAAAACAAACAAAGAAAAATAATAACGATAATATACGTATACAAAAAAAATACTTACATATGTATATTAAAAACAAACGCATATAGTAATATATAATTATAGATATATATAGATACATATATTAAAATCTAATATAGGTATATATATATAAGTATAAAGTAAATACCCTAATAAATACTAAAGGAAACCTAGTTCCACCTAACGCAAATTTTAAAAATAGTTTTAATGCAATAGGCCACACAAATAGCATTTAAAAACTTAACTAAAAATAATTTCGGGCATTATAAAAATTGCGTAACCAAGACGATAACTCCAAATGAAATTTTAAACATCATAAACTTTTTATTTCATACGGGAGAAGTCATATTATCTCCACTCAAATAAATTGCCCGAAGTTGCAAAATGAATAAAATTCTCAGAAGAGCAAATAATGCATAAAAATATGAGATGCATATGAATGATCTATTAACATCCGAATTTAGGAAAATTGGGATGTTACAAACCTACCCCCCTTAAGATGAATCTCGCCCTCGAGATTCGGGTTGGTCAGCAAATAGGTGTGGGTGCTCCTGCTTGAGATCCTCCTCTCGTTCCCAAGTAGCCTCTTCTTCGGTGTGATGATCCCACTGAACTTTGCATAATCTGATTGCCTTGGTGCGAGTAACTCTCTCTGCTGTCTCCAGAGTCTTAACAGGCTTCTCCTCATATGTCAAGTCAGTGTCCAACTGAATTGCCTGAGGTGGCACTGTATCTCTCAAAGGAACATCTGCCATCTCGACATGACACTTCTTTAGCTGGGATACGTGAAACACATTATGAACTCCTGACAAAGCTTCTGGCAACTCCAGCTGATAAGCTACTTCTCCTCGACGCTCCAAGATCCTGTAAGGCCCCACAAACCTGTTGGGGAACGTCGCATGGGAAACAAATATTTTCCTACGTGCACGAAGACCTATCATGGTGATGTCCATCTACGAGAGGGGATGAGTGATCTACGTACCCTTGTAGATCGTACAGCAGAAGCGTTAGAGAACGCGGTTGATGTAGTGGAACGTCCTCACGTCCCTCGATCCACCCCGCGAACAATCCCGCGATCAGTCCCACGATCTAGTACCGAACGGACGGCACCTCCGCGTTCAGCACACGTACAGCTCGACGATGATCTCGGCCTTCTTGATCCAGCAAGAGAGACGGAGAGGTAGAAGAGTTCTCCGGCAGCGTGACGGCGCTCCTGAGGTTGGTGATGATCTCGTCTCAGCAGGGCTCCGCCCGAGCTCCGCAGAAACGCGATCTAGAGGAAAAACTATGGAGGTATGTGGTCGGGCAGCCGTGAGAAAGTCGTCTCAAATCTGCCCTAAAAGCCCCATATATATAGGAGGAGGGAGGGGGACCTTGCCTTGGGGTCCAAGGGATCCCCAAGGGGTCGGCCGAGCCAGGGGGGAGGACTCTCCCCCCCCCAAACCGAGTCCTACTTGGTTTGGTGGGAGGGAGTCCTTCCCCCTTCCCACTTCTTCCTTTTTTTTCTTTCCTTTGATTTTTCCTTTCTTGGCGCATAGGGGATTGGTGGGCTGTCCCACCAGCCCACTAAGGGCTGGTGTGACCCCCCCAAATGCCTATGGGCTTCCCCGGAGTGGGTTGCCCCCTTCCGGTGAACTCCCGGAATCCATTCGTCATTCCCGGTACATTCCCGGTAACTCCGAAAACCTTCCGGTAATCAAATGAGGTCATCCTATATATCAATCTTCGTTTCCGGACCATTCCGGAAACCCTCGTGACGTCCGTGATCTCATCCGGGACTCCGAACAACATTCGGTAACCAACCATATAACTCAAATACGCATAAAACAACGTTGAACCTTAAGTGTGCAGACCCTGCGGGTTCGAGAACTATGTAGACATGACCCGAGAGACTCCTCGGTCAATATCCAATAGCGGGACCTGGATGCCCATATTGGATCCTACATATTCTACGAAGATCTTTATCGTTTGAACCTCAGTGCCAAGGATTCGTATAATCCCGTATGTCATTCCCTTTGTCCTTCGGTATGTTACTTGCCCGAGATTCGATCATCAGTATCCGCATACCTATTTCAATCTCGTTTACCGGCAAGTCTCTTTTCTCGTTCCGTAATACAAGATCCCGTAACTTACACTAAGTTAAATTGCTTGCAAGGCTTGTGTGTGATGTTGTATTACCGAGTGGGCCCCGAGATACCTCTCCGTCACACGGAGTGACAAATCCCAGTCTTGATCCATACTAACTCAACTAACACCTTCGGAGATACCTGTAGAGCATCTTTATAGTCACCCAGTTACGTTGCGACGTTTGATACACACAAAGCATTCCTCCGGTGTCAGTGAGTTATATGATCTCATGGTCATAGGAATAAATACTTGACACGCAGACAAAAGTAGCAACAAAATAACACGATCAACATGCTACGTCTATTAGTTTGGGTCTAGTCCATCACGTGATTCTCCTGATGACGTGATCCAGTTATCAAGCAACAACACCTTGTTCATAATCAAAAGACACTGACTATCATCGATCAACTGGCTAGCCAACTAGAGGCATGCTAGGGACGGTGTTTTGTCTATGTATCCACACATGTAAATGAGTCTTCATTCAATACAATTATAGCATGGATAATAAACTATTATCTTGATACAGGAATTATAATAATAACTATACATTTATTATTGCCTCTAGGGCATAATTCCAACAGTCTCCCACTTGCACTAGAGTCAATAATCTAGCCCTCACATCACCATGTGAATTACATTGTAATAAATCTAACACCCATACAGTTCTGGTGTCGATCATGTTTTGGCCGTGGAAGAGGCTTAGTCAGCGGGTCTGCTACATTCAGATCCGTGTGCACTTTGCATATATTTACGTCCTCCTCCTCGACGTAGTCGTGGATGAGGTTGAAGCATCGTTTGATGTGTCTGGTCTTCTTGTGAAACCTAGGTTCCTTTGCTAAGGCAATGGCACCAGTGTTGTCACAGAACAAGGTTATTGGATCCAGTGCACTTGGCACCACTCCAAGATCCGTCATGAACTGCTTCATCCAGACACCCTCCTTAGCCGCTTCCGAGGCAGCCATGTACTCTGCTTCACATGTAGAATCTGCTACGACGCTTTGCTTGGAACTGCACCAGCTTACTGCACCCCCATTAAGAATAAATACGTATCCGGTTTGCGACTTAGATTCGTACGGATCTGTGTCAAAGCTTGCATCGACGTAACCTTTTACGGCGAGCTCTTCGTCACCTCCATACACGAGAAACATCTCCTTAGTCCTTTTCAGGTACTTCAGGATATTCTTGACCGCCGTCCAGTGATCCACTCCTGGATTACTCTGGAACCTACCTGCCATACTTATGGCCAGGCTAACATCCGGTCTAGTGCACAGCATTGCATACATGATAGAGCCTATGGCTGAAGCATAGGGGACGGAGCGCATATGCTCTCTATCTTCATCAGTTGCTGGGCACAGAGTCTTACTCAATCTCGTACCTTGTAACACTGGCAAGAACCCTTTCTTGGACTGTTCCATTTTGAACCTCTTCAAAACTTTATCAAGGTACGTGCTTTGTGAAAGTCCTATCAGGCGTTTTGATCTATCCCTATAGATCCTAATGCCCAGTATGTAAGCAGCTTCTCCTAGGTCCTTCATAGAGAAACTTTTATTCAAGTAACCTTTTATGCTCTCCAAAAGCTCTACGTTGTTTCCAATCAGTAATATGTCATCTACATATAATATTAGAAACGCCACAGAGCTCCCACTCACTTTCTTGTAAATACAAGATTCTCCAACCACTTGTATAAACCCAAATGCTTTGATCACCTCATCAAAGCGTTTGTTCCAACTCCGAGATGCTTGCACCAGTCCATAAATGGATCGCTGGAGCTTGCACACCTTGTTAGCATTTTTAGGATCGACAAAACCTTCGGGTTGCATCATATACAACTCTTCCTTAAGGAAACCGTTAAGGAACGCCGTTTTGACATCCATCTGCCATATTTCATAATCGAAAAATGCAGCTATCGCTAACATGATTCTGACGGATTTAAGCATCGCTACGGGTGAGAAGGTCTCATCGTAGTCAACTCCTGGAACTTGTGAAAAACCCTTTGCCACAAGTCGAGCTTTATAAACGGTCACATTACCGTCAGCGTCCGTCTTTTTCTTAAAGATCCATTTGTTCTGAATGGCCTTGCGGCCCTCAGGCAGCATCTCCAAAGTCCACACTTTGTTCTCATACATGGATCCTATCTCGGATTTCATGGCTTCTAGCCATTTGTTGGAATCTGGGCCCACCATTGCTTCTTCATAATTTGCAGGTTCATTGTTGTCTAACAACATGATTGATAAGACGGGATTACCGTACCACTCTGGAGCAGCGCGTGATCTCGTCGACCTGCGTGGTTCAACAGAAACTTGAATTGGAGTTTCATGATTATCATCATTAACTTCCTCCTCAACCGGTGTCGCAATGACAGAGGTTTCCCCTTGCCCTGCGCCACCATCCAGAGGGATGAGAGGTTCGACAACCTCGTCAAGTTCTATCTTCCTCCCACTCAATTCTCTCGAGAGAAACTCTTTCTTGAGAAAAGTTCCGTTCTTAGCAACAAACACTTTGCCCTCGGATTTGAGATAGAAGGTGTACCCAACTGTCTCTTTCGGGTAACCTATGAAGACGCACCTTTCCGCTTTGGGTTCCACCTTTTCAGGCTGAAGCTTTTTGACATAAGCATCACATCCCCAAACTTTAAGAAACGACAACTTTGGCCTTTTGCCATACCACAGTTCGTATGGTGTCGTCTCAACGGATTTCGATGGTGCCCTATTTAAAGTGAATGCAGCTGTTTCTAATGCATAACCCCAAAATGATAACGGCAAATCAGTAAGAGACATCATAGATCGCACCATTTCCAACAAAGTACGATTACGACGTTCGGACACACCATTATGCTGTGGTGTTCCAGGCGGTGTTAACTGCGAAACAATTCCACATTGTCTTAAGTGAGTACCAAACTCGAAACTCAGATATTCACCCCCACGATCAGACCGTAGGAACTTGATCTTCTTTTTACGATGATTTTCCACTTCACTCTGAAATTGCTTGAACTTTTCAAATGTTTCAGACTTGTGCTTCATCAAGTAGACATAACCATATCTACTTAAATCGTCAGTGAAGGTGAGAAAATAACGATATCCGCCGCGTGCCTCCACGCTCATTGGACCACACACATCGGTATGTATGATTTCCAACAAGTCACTTGCACGTTCCATTGTTCCAGAGAACGGAGTCTTAGTCATCTTGCCCATGAGGCATGGTTCGCACGTGTCAAGTGAATCAAAGTCAAGTGACTCCAAAAGTCCATCAGCATGGAGTTTCTTCATGCGCTTTACACCAATATGACCCAAGCGGCAGTGCCACAAAAATATGGTGCTATCATTGTTTACTCTAACTCTTTTGGTCTCAATGTTATGTATATGCGTATCTCTATCAAGATTCAATATGAACAATCCTCTCACATTCGGTGCATGACCATAAAAGATGTTACTCATAGAAATAGAACAACCATTATTCTCAGACTTAAAAGAGTAACCGTCTCGCAATAAACAAGATCCAGATATAATGTTCATGCTCAACGCAGGCACTAAATAACAATGATTTAAGTTCATCACTAATCCCGATGGTAGTTGAAGTGACACTGTGCCGACGGTGATAGCATCAACCTTGGAACCGTTTCCTACGCGCATCGTCACTTCGTCTTTCGCCAGCCTTCGTCTATTCCGCAGTTCCTGCTTCGAGTTGCAAATGTGAGCAACAGAACCGGTATCGAATACCCAGGCACTACTACGAGAGCCGGTTAAGTACACATCAATAACATGTATATCAAATATACCTGATTTTTCTTTGCCCGCCTTCTTATCTGTCAGATACTTGGGGCAATAGCGCTTCCAGTGACCCATACCCTTGCAATAGAAGCACTCTGTTTCAGGCTTAGGTCCAGCCTTGGGTTTCTTCGGCGGATTGGCAACGGGCTTGCCGCTCTTCTTCGAATTGCCCTTCTTGCCTTTGCCGTTTCTCTTGAAACTAGTGGTCTTGCTCACCATCAAAACTTGATGCTCTTTACGGAGTTCAGACTCTGCGACTTTCAGCATCGCAAACAACTCGCCGGGAGACTTGTTCATCCCTTGCATGTTGTAGTTCAACACAAAGCCTTTATAGCTTGGCGGCAGTGATTGAAGGATTCTGTCAGTGATAGCTTCTTGCGGGAGTTCAATCCCCAGTTCCGCTAGACGGTTTGAGTACCCAGACATCTTGAGCACATGTTCACTGACAGACGAGTTTTCCTCCATCTTGCAAGCATAGAATTTATCGGAGGTCTCATACCTCTCGATCCGGGCGTTCTTCTAAAAGATGAACTTCAACTCCTGGAACATCTCAAATGCTCCATGACGCTCAAAGCGACGTTGAAGTCCCGGTTCTAAGCCATACAAGACTGCACATTGAACTATTGAGTAGTCCTCCTTACGCGCTAACCAAGCGTTCTTAACATCCTGATCAGCCGTAGCGGGCGGTTCATCTCCTAGCGCAGCAATAAGGACATAATCCTTCTTTCCAGCTTGTAATATTAGCTTAAGATTACGAGCCCAGTATACAAAGTTGCTTCCATCATCTTTCAACTTAGCTTTCTCTAGGAACGTATTAAAATTGAGGATGACACTTGCGTGAGCCATGATCTACAACACAAATATATTCAAAATGGACTTAGACTATGTTCAAGATAATTAGAGTTTAACTTAATCAAATTACATGCTAAACTCCCACTCAAAAAGTACATCTCTCTAGTCATTTGAGTGGTTCATGATCCACCTACACTATCCCAAGTCCGATCATCACGTGAGTCGGGAGTAGTTTCAGTGGTAAGCATCCCTATGCTAATCATATCATCTATATGATTCATGATCGACCTTTCGGTCTCATGTGTTCCGAGGCCATGTCTGCACATGCTAGGCTCGTCAAGCTTAACCCGAGTGTTCCGCGTGTGCAACTGTTTTGCACCCGTTGTATGTGAACGTTGAGTCTATCACACCCGATCATCACGTGGTGTCTCGAAACGACGAACTGTAGCAACGGTGCACAGTCGGGGAGAACACAATTTCGTCTTGAAATTTTAGTGAGAGATCACCTCATAATGCTACCGTCGTTCTAAGCAAAATAAGGTGCATAAAAGGATTAACATCACACGCAATTTATAAGTGACATGATATGGCCATCATTACGTGCTTCTTGATCTCCATCACCAAAGCACCGGCACGATCTTCTTGTCACCGGCGCCACACCATGATCATCCATCAACGTGTTGCCATCGGTGTTGTCGTGCTACTTATGCTATTACTACTAAAGCTACATCCTAGCAAAATAGTAAACGCATCTGCAAGCACATATGTTAGTATAAAGACAACCCTATGGCTCCTGCCGGTTGCCGTACCATCGACGTGCAAGTCGATATTTCTATTACAACATGATCATCTCATACATCCAATATATCACATCACATCATTGGCCATATCACATCACAATCATACCCTGCAAAAACAAGTTAGACGTCCTCTAATTTTGTTGTTGCATGTTTTACGTGGTGACCAAGGGTATCTAGTAGGATCGCATCTTACTTACGCAAACACCACAACGGAGATATATGAGTTGCTATTTAACCTCATCCAAGGACCTCCTCGGTCAAATCCGATTCAACTAAAGTTGGAGAAACCGTCACTTGCCAGTCATCTTTGAGCAAAGGGGGTTACTCGTAACGATGAAACCAGTCTCTCGTAAGCGTACGAGTAATGTCGGTCCAAGCCGCTTCAATCCAACAATACCGCGGAATCAAGAAAAGACTAAGGAGGGCAGCAAAACGCACATCACCGCCCACAAAACCTTTTGTGTTCTACTCGAGAAGACATCTACGCATGAACCTAGCTCATGATGCCACTGTTGGGGAACGTCGCATGGGAAACAAAAAATTTCCTGCGCGCACGAAGACCTATCATGGTGATGTCCATCTACGAGAGGGGATGAGTGAGCTACGTACCCTTGTAGATCGTACAGCAGAAGCGTTAGAGAACGCGGTTGATGTAGTGGAACGTCCTCACGTCCCTCGATCCGCCCCGCGAACAATCCCGCGATCAGTCCCACGATCTAGTACCGAACGGACGGCACCTCCGCGTTCAGCACACGTACAGCTCAACGATGATCTCGGCCTTCTTGATCCAGCAAGAGAGACGGAGAGGTAGAAGAGTTCTCCGGCAGCGTGACGGCGCTCCTGAGGTTGGTGATGATCTCGTCTCAGCAGGGCTCCGCCCGAGCTCCGCAGAAACGCGATCTAGAGGAAAAACTATGGAGGTATGTGGTCGGGCAGCCGTGAGAAAGTCGTCTCAAATCTGCCCTAAAAGCCCCATATATATAGGAGGAGGGAGGGGGACCTTGCCTTGGGGTCCAAGGGATCCCCAAGGGGTCGGCCGAGCCAGGGGGGAGGACTCTCCGCCCCCAAACCGAGTCCTACTTGGTTTGGTGGGAGGGAGTCCTTCCCCCTTCCCACTTCTTCCTTTTTTTTTCTTTCCTTTGATTTTTCCTTTCTTGGCGCATAGGGGATTGGTGGGCTGTCCCACCAGCCCACTAAGGGCTGGTGTGACCCCCCCCAAATGCTTATGGGCTTCCCCGGAGTGGGTTGCCCCCTTCCGGTGAACTCCCGGAACCCATTCGTCATTCCCGGTACATTCCCGGTAACTCTGAAAACCTTCCGGTAATCAAATGAGGTCATCCTATATATCAATCTTCGTTTCCGGACCATTCCGGAAACCCTCGTGACGTCTGTGATCTCATCCGGGACTCCGAACAACATTCGGTAACCAACCATATAACTCAAATACGCATAAAACAACGTCGAACCTTAAGTGTGCAGACCCTGCGGGTTCGAGAACTATGTAGACATGACCCGAGAGACTCCTCGGTCAATATCCAATAGCGGGACCTGGATGCCCATATTGGATCCTACATATTCTACGAATATCTTTATCGTTTGAACCTCAGTGCCAAGGATTCGTATAATCCCGTATGTCATTCCCTTTGTCCTTCGGTATGTTACTTGCCCGAGATTCGATCGTCAGTATCCGCATAACTATTTCAATCTCGTTTACCTGCAAGTCTCTTTACTCGTTCCGTAATACAAGATCCCGTAACTTACACTAAGTTACATTGCTTGCAAGGCTTGTGTGTGATGTTGTATTACCGAGTGGGCCCCGAGATACCTCTCCGTCACACGGAGTGACAAATCCCAGTCTTGATCCATACTAACTCAACTAACACCTTCGGAGATACCTGTAGAGCATCTTTATAGTCACCCAGTTACGTTGCGACGTTTGATACACACAAAGCATTCCTCCGGTGTCAGTGAGTTATATGATCTCATGGTCATAGGAATAAATACTTGACACGCAGAAAACAGTAGCAACAAAATGACACGATCAACATGCTACGTCTATTAGTTTGGGTCTAGTCCATCACGTGATTCTCCTAATGACGTGATCCAGTTATCAAGCAACAACACCTTGTTCATAATCAGAAGACACTGACTATCATCGATCAACTGGCTAGCCAACTAGAGGCATGCTAGGGACGGTGTTTTGTCTATGTATCCACTCATGTAAATGAGTCTTCATTCAATACAATTATAGCATGGATAATAAACTATTATCTTGATACAGGAATTATAATAATAACTATACATTTATTATTGCCTCTAGGGCATAATTCCAACAAAACCGTGGTGCTAACTTACCTTTGATCCCAAACCTCTTAATTCCACGAAGTGGTGAAACTCTAAGGTATGCACGGTCTCCTACCTCATATGTCACCTCCTTGCGCTTTGCATCTGCATAACTCTTCTGTCTGGACTGTGCTATTTTCAGCCTGTCACGAACCAACCTGACTTTCTCCTCAGCATCTCTAATCAAGTCTGGTCCAAAGAAATGACGCTCTCCAACCTCATCCCACATCAATGGCGTCCTGCACTTCCTGCCATACAGAAACTCAAACGGTGCCATCTGCAGACTAGCCTGATAACTGTTATTACATGAGAACTCTGCATATGGTAAATTATCATCCCAACTGGACCCGTAGTCCAAAGCACAAGCTCTCAACATATCCTCCAATATCTGATTCACCCTCTCAGTCTGCCCATCTTTCTGTGGATGGAATGTTGTACTGAACTCCAGTCTAGTACCCAATGATTCATGCAACTGACGCCAAAATTTAGAAGTGAACTGAGTACCTCTATCAGACACTACCTTCTTTGGAACTCCATGCAGACAGACAATTCTGGACATATAAATCTTAGCTAGCTTAGCACTGGTATAGGTAGTCTTTACCGGGATGAAGTGAGGGACTTTAGTCAAACGATCAACAACTACCCAAATAGAATCATAACCTGATCGAGTCCTGGGTAATCTAGTGATGAAATCCATACCAATCTGATCCCACTTCCAATCAGGTATAGGCAATGGTTGTAACAAACCTGCTGGTTTCTGATGTTCTGCTTTAACTCTCTGGCACACATCACATACTGCAATATACTCAGCAATTTCCCTCTTCAGGCTAGGCCACCAAAATCTCTCCCTCAAATCCAAATACATCTTAGTATTACCTGGGTGGATAGAATAAGGTGAATCATGCGCCTCCTGAAGAAGCAACTTCCTTATATCTGCATCCTGAGGTACACAAATACGCTTCTCAAACCATATGGCTTCATGTTCATCCTCATGGAAATCCTTTGCTTTTCCTTTTAGCATATTCTCCTTTATCTCAGCAATATACTTATCATCCTTTTGAGCTTCTCTAATTCTGTCAAGCAAAGTAGGCCTTACCTCAAGTGTAGCCAAATAGCCTCTAGGGACCATATCCAATCTCAGATTTCTGAACTTCTCACATAACTCCGGTGGCATATCCTCAATATCAATTGGATTAGCATGGCTCCTATAACTCAATGCATCAGCAACAACATTAGCCTTATCAGGATGATACTGCACATTAAAATCATAATCCTTAATAAGCTCCAACCATCTCCTCTGTCTAAGGTTCAACTCCCTCTGAGTAAATATGTACTTCAGGCTCTTATGATCAGTAAATATATCACAATGATTACCAACAAGATAATGCCTCCAAGTTTTCAATGCATGCACAACAGAGGCTAACTCCAAATCATGTGTAAGATAATTATGCTCATGATTCTTAAGCTAACGTGAAGCATAAGAAACAACTTTACCTTCCTGCATCAAAACACTCCTAAGTCCCTGACGAGAAGCATCACAATATACCTGGAAGTCTTTATGTATGTCTGGCAGAGTTAAAACTGGTGTTGTGACTAAACGTTGCTTCAACTCCTAAAAGCTAGCTTCACAATCATCAGTCCAAACAAACTTACTTCCCTTCTTCAACAATTCAGTCATAGGCTTTGCAATCTTTGAGAAATTCTCAATAAACCTCCTGTAATAACCTGCTAAGCCCAAGAAACTGCGAATCTCACCAACTGACGTGGGTGTCTCCCACTCTGTAACAGCAGGAACCTTGGATGGATCAACTGCAACTCCATTACCTGATATAACATGGCCAAGGAATGCTACCTCATCCAGCCAAAACTCACACTTGCTGAACTTGGCATACAACTGGTGCTCCCTCAGTTTCTCCAACACCAAACGCAAATGCATTTCATGCTCTTGCTTATTCTTGGAGAACACCAATATATCATCAATGAAAACAACCACAAATTTATCCAAGAACTCCATAAACACCTTGTTCATCATATTCATGAAGTATGCTGGGGCATTAGTCAATCCAAATGACATAACAGTATACTCATACAACCCATACCTCGTAGTGAAAGCAGTCTTTGGAATATCTTGCTCACGAATCTTTAATTGATGATAACCAGAACGAAGATCAATCTTAGAAAACACAGTAGCTCCCTCCAACTGGTCAAACAGATCATTTATCATAGGCAAAGGATACTTATTCTTAATGGTTACCTCATTCAGAGAACGATAATCAATACACATCCTCAAGGTTCCATCCTTCTTCTCCACAAACAAAACAGGGGCTCCCCAAGGTGATGAACTTGGGCGAATAAATCCTTGTGCCTGTAATTCCCTGAACTGCTTCTTCAATTCCTCCAACTCTTGAGTAGGCATTCTGTATGGTCTCTTTGCAATAGGTCTGGTACCAGGAATCAAATCAAATGAGAAACTCAATATCTCTATCTGGTGGCATACCTGGCAACTCCTCCGGAAACACATCTAGATAATCCTTCACAACTGGCACCTCTTCCAGGCTACCCCCCTTAAGAGAGTTCACCTGCATCCTCTTATGCTGGTACTTACATACATATTTGATTCTTTTCCCTCCTGGTGCACTGAGAGAAATAGATCGACTAGCACAATCGATAACTCCTTCATATAATTGTAACCAGTCCATACCCAAAATAATATCCAGATCTTGTGACTTCAATATGATCAAATCTGTCGGGAAAACATGCTTCCCAATAGACAAGTTTAACTGATGACAACCAACACCTGCTATCATCTCAGCTCCTGGGGAACTCACTCTAATAGGCATACTAAGGGTTTTGGTTGGCAATCCATGTTTATCAACGAATACCCTCGAAATAAATGAATGCGATGCACCAGTATCAAAAAGAACAAGAGCGGGTACTGAATTGATCAAAAACTTACCAATCACTGCCTCTGGCTCATTATAGACCTCCTCCACATTAACGTGGTTGACATGACCCTTTTGAAAGGGGTTTGGCTTGATGGATCCAGAATTCCCATTACCATTATTGCTCTCGGGGCATGCATTGGAATAGTGGCCCATCTTTCTGCACTTGAAGCACTGGACCTTTTTAAGGTCTCTCTGCACTGGCACATTCTGGCGGTTCTGGTTATTATTACCTCCATTACCATTACCATTGCCATTGTTGCCCTTGTGTCCATTATGATGATTGTGGCCATTATGATTGTGGCCATTACCTCCATGATGATGATGCTCATTACCTCCATGGTGATGATGTCCATTACCTCCATGATTATGATATGATGTGCGTGGCTTCTGCTGTGGTCCTGAATTAAACTTGTTGTTGGTATACTTCCTCTTGCGGTTCTCTATTGCCCGATGCTTTCCCTCAAGCACAATAGCCTTATCAACAAGCTCCTGATAATTACCAAAAGTGGCCACAGTCAACTGAACTCCCAAATCATCATTCAGGCCCTCCAAGAACTTCTCTTGTCTAGCTGCATCAGTATTAACATCATTAGGAGCATAACGTGCAAGTTTGTTGAACTCCTCCACATACTCATTGACTGAGCGACCTCCCTGACGCAAGCTGCGAAACTCCTTCTTCTTTGGACTCATGGCGCCAGCAGACACATGTGCGGCGCGTAAAGCTGCCTCAAACTGCGCCCATGTGATAGTATCAATGGGATAGGTGACCAAGTAGTTGTCCCACCAAGATGCGGCAGGACCCTCCAATAGATGTGAGGCAAACCTCACCCTCTCTGCATCTGTGCATCCAACGGTCTGCAGGTTCCTACCAATAGAACGAAGCCAATCATCCGCCATAATAGGTTCAGGGCTGATGGAGAACCTCTGAGGATTCAACCTCAAGAACTTAGTGAGCATATCCATAGGTGGCGGAGGCGGTGGCTTGTTGTTGTTATTGTTGGCCAAACTCTGGGCAAGCAACTGGATCAACTGGCCTTGTCCCTCAAGTATCTGCCGCACATATTGCGGTGCATCATTGCCATTGCCATCATTGTTGCCTGCTCCTGCATTCCCGTCCCTAGGCTCACGTCTCGGCCGCATCTGGTGGGCAAGAATAGATAAGAAAATAGATAGAATATGTCTAAAGGAATATAGATATTCTACCCATATGCATATTATGATCAAGGTAATATATATGAGGCCACAAAACATCATAACAAATAACACAAACAAGCATAATAATAATCGAGCATATCTATATATATAGTCGAATAATTCCGACAAAATCCTAGTTTCACAAACATGCAAAATAACAATCAAGCAAGCAACCTAGTATCGTCATGCCACAAAGCGGGCATAAACAGATACACTAACACGTTAATAGCGCAAATAAAACAAGATAGGTGGTGGTCTCAACACTAGTTCCTACTTAATCTGGTCAAGATACTAGAGTGGTTGTCTAATGAAAGAGTAAGATGTAGACAAAGTGTATAGAATAAATTTAGACTCCTATGGCTTTTCTAATCAATTTTATAGGGTCACGACCTACAGTCAACGCATTGCTCTGATGCCATCTGTAACGACCAAACCTCGAAGGATTTGAGTCTGTGTGCTTTACTGTGCTAGTCCCTGGATCCACTCGCTAGCACACACAGTATAGATGAAAACCAGATATAGCAAGTGCATCATTTATAATAATGTATGATCCAGAATTTATAAAATATAACAATCTGCATAGCACTTAGCTAGCTTTATACTAATAAACAACGGAAAAGTAGCAGAATAATAACGATGAGTCCCATCATAGCCCACTGGCGATGTTGAGTGAAGACTCGCGACCCTAACGGTACCTTACTCCTCGTCTGAATATCCTGCAACATGATACGTTGCAGCCATATAGGTCAATACTTTGAATGTATTGGCAAGTTACACAAGAAAAGATAATATAACAGACCTACATGTATATGCATAGTATAACAAAAGAAAGGCTGATGGTTATTTTGCAGAAAGCTGATTTTATCCTCATAGCAACCTAATAGTCAAGTTTTAATTTGTTTGCTACAATACTTATATATGGTTGAATTGGCATCTCCAACTCGAACCTATTACCATTATTAAGTTTCCCATCATGTTTTATTAAGTGTGTCATATGTCAAGATCATCCAACAACTGTAATGGCCTAGCTGCTCAAAATTGTCCATAACCGGGGACACGGCTAATCATGATTAGTTTATACACTCTATAGAGGTTAGTACGATGTACCCACTGGACCCAACCCGAAGATTGAGACGAAGTCTTTCAGAAGCAGTCACCTAGTCCCACAGGTGGCCCATCCCACCTATCATAGCTACATCAGCTGGCACATCCGGGTAAGGTTTCCACGACTGATCAACTAAGCCAGAGCCCATAATAGCCAGTGGTCGCACAAGGAAGCTACTAGTCACTAAGTCTGTTTGATCTTTTTGAACCTGGACGGCATTCCACTTACATTCAGAGGGTAGAAACCATGATGTTCTTGAAACCACCCAGAAATACCATATCCGCCCAGAGGTGTATTATATCCTGAATTACTACTCAATTTATTTTGTAGTAATCCTCACATAAACTCAATGAATACAGAAACCAATCCCCGTCTACATAGCATAGCAAAATATATCTAACACGATCTTCAATGATGAGGGGATATAGCTTAATAGCATAGCAATGATAATATTCCTATACATGCATAATTTTCATAGGGTGATATAATACTACATGCATAGAAAAATAATAGGTAAAGGATGATCAACATGTAACTTGCCTTGATTCTGGTTCAGAAGGTCACACTCCTGACAATAGTTTGCGTCGCACTCTGCACAATCTACACGTTGCAAACAATCACACCAATCAATCACCACAATCACATAACACCAAATAAAATCATCGGCAATAAAATAACTTGTTTAAAACCAAAGCATAAATAGCATGGCAGCAGGTATAAAATCATCTACATGCTGATACGATGACAATGCAAAAAGAATCAACTAAACCCGATGAACAGACTCCGGTGGCGGTCGAACGGACTCCGGTGACAGCGGCTCCGCGAACTCCGACGAACACGGACGAACTCCGGTGGTGCTCCGCCGGACGGGGCTCCATCGTCGGCGCGGTGAGGGGCGGCTCCTCTGCGATCTAGGCGAGATGGGGTGACAGAAGAAAATCGGGACGGGGAAATTGGGGCTCGTTTCCTAGTACTATATCCTAGCGAGGAGTCCTGGCCAAGGCAGGCTGAGCGAATCCGGCTCGGTCTCAGGCGAGGGGACTCCTGGCCAGGGTGGGACTCGGTCCCTGGGAGAGGGAGGCTTGGGGCGCTGGCCACCTGGCGCTGGGGCTCCAGGGGCAAGGGGCGACGCAGCTCCCCTGGTCAACGCGGGCAGGAGCCTAGCTGCTGGCCTCGCTCGTTGTGTGCTCGGGCTCTAGGTGCTAGTCAAAACTGGGCACATGGGGATGGATGTGGGCACGTGACCTGGGCACAGCTCGGTGCTGGCTTGATGACTTGGTTACTTTATTTTAAGGTAGAATATACAAAAGTTAGAAGTATTAAAATAATATACATATACATATATATTTTTTTAAAGAAAAACAAACAAAGAAAAATAATAACGATAATATACGTATACAAAAAAAATACTTACATATGTATATTAAAAACAAACGCATATAGTAATATATAATTATAGATATATATAGATACATATATTAAAATCTAATATAGGTATATATATAAGTATAAAATAAATATCCTAATAAATACTAAAGGAAACCTAGTTCCACCTAACGCAAATTTTAAAAATAGTTTTAATGCAATAGGCCACACAAATAGCATTTAAAAAGTTAACTAAAAATAATTTCGGGCATTATAAAATTTGCGTAACCAAGACGATAACTCCAAATGAAATTTTAAACATCATAAACTTTTTATTTCATACGGGAGAAGTCATATTATCTCCACTCAAATAAATTGCCCGAAGTTGCAAAATGAATAAAATTCTCAGAAGAGCAAATAATGCATAAAAATATGAGATGCATATGAATGATCTATTAACATCCGAATTTAGGAAAATTGGGATGTTACAATGACCCTCGAACCCACGGGCATTTTGAAAGTTAATTGAACCCACAAACTTAGAGGGTCATTTGAAAATTATTTTTGCAAAAAGAAATAATGCTTTTAGGGATTTTTGGAAAAACATTTTTTTCTGAAGTTTTTATTTTTGTCGTGGAAAAATGCCCATCATCTATATTTTATTCTTCTGATAATTTTAGTATATAAAAACTCTTTATTCCGAATTGAATTCACTTCCTTTTTAACGTTTTAGTTTCCTAGTTTCAAAAATAGGAAGGAAATCACTTTTATTAGGAATACCTCCTGGCCCATTATAACCTTTCCCTATTTTGGCCCAACAGAGATCATCTCCTACCTCCATCTCTTCTTCACGTGACAGAAACTTGCCTTCCATGGAATGGAGAATCCCCACCTCCGGGATTCGCGACGCACATACCTTCCCAGCGCCTCCCGTCGCCTCTATAATAAGCCCCACCTACTCCTCGTTCCGTTCCCATTGAAACCGCCGCCTCTCCTCGCCTCTAGCTCGCGCACCCCTCGCCGGAGTTGGCACGGGAGAGCTTCCAGAAAAAAAATTCACATGAGCTTCACACCTTCGGCCACCCTCGCTGCACCACCCCACCTCGGCACCACCCCCTCATAGGAACCTCGCTGCACCCCTCCTCCACCACCCCTCCACGTCGCTGCTCCTCCCCATCCCCATCACCACCGAACAGCAGCACCACCAGCAGTTTTCTCCTCCACCTCGCCCCCTGCAGCCCCCCTCCCTCCACCTCGCCTCCCCACCCCTGCCGAGAGCCCCCACCCGTCGGCCCCCTTCCCCACCCCACCGGAGTGCCCCCCCTCCCCACCGGCGACCCACCCCACCGGAGCCCCCTTCCCACCTCGGCCATTACAGCCACGGGAGCAACCCCCAGCCGAGGTAAGGCCCCTCCCTCCTTTCTTTCTTGTACAGGTTTTGTTTTTTTAGTTTTAGCCCTTAGATCTTAGTTGGATGGTATAGATTAGGTTCTAAAGTACCTCTTCGGTTTATATTAGTAAACCGGCGGTTATATTTCACTTTATCAATTAGCCAGCGAGTTTTGTTAAGCCTAGGCCGTTTGCTCCTAAGTTTGCAACAAACGTCCCCCTCAGCCTATAGCAACATGCCACGTCTACCCCTATTTGTAGATAGTTAGCTTCAGTTTTTTCTGTCTAAATTGCAAAAACAGAAAGTTTTTGTATTGTTTTGGCCACAACGTTTTATCCCGAAGTCCAATGATAGTTATTCTTTTTCCAGTAGCTCACAAATTTCCTGTAGTTTTGAAAAACATATAATTTGTCTATGTTTGAAATTTTCAAATATAAGTTAGATCAGATTTAGTTTAAACCTTGTTTTTCCTATTCCAGGAGTTTAAAAATAGCTTTTAATTTGACTCCTTTTGGTAATGATCACTAGTGATCTTATTTAGCAGTGGTAAAAATTGCAGATTTGTTTGAGTATGTTAGCTCACTGTTTCTTGTGAAACAATTTCTGTTTCACCTCTTTTTAGGATTTCGGCTAATTCCGTTTCTACTTTTGTTTTAAAATATTTTCTTTATTATTTCAGAAAGATTGTTATGTTTTGTTAACAGTAGTTTTGCAACAAGTTTTTATTTTATTTTTATTAGTTTTCATGAAATCAATTCTAGTTCCTTAGTAACTTGCAATTGGTTTCCGCATTGTTTCAAATCCCGTTTGGGAATACTTTCAAAAAGTTTTGTGAAAAATAATTTATTTTATCTTAGTTAAACTTATATCTTAGTCCTTGTTATTATTTTCTGTTAGACAAAACTATTTAGTGTTTGACGTAGTAGAGGACTCCCTGGTCTTATTTGATGTTTCTTTCGGTTTCTTATTCGCTCTCTCTTTTGTTTTGATTGCTAAAATGACTGCTAGTATGAGTGCTTATGTGAATGATATGTTTGCTATATAGATTTCATCGGAGAGTGACGAGTAGTCTATCAAGTTATTTTCTCAAGAAATTCTTCTTCGTCAACATCACCAGGCAAGTCACTTTGATCATACTATCACCTACGTTTTATGCATCGTAGTTCTACCATCCTATGCCCAAATTGCATGCTCCTTAGGTACTTGGAAATTTTAGTATAGATTGTAGTATCATGTGGTAGGCACACAACAACCCCGATACTTGGCCCGGGACGACAAATTTCATACTGCTATGCTAGAGTAGACGGGATTTCGGTTCGGTGCATAACACGACTGATGCAAGCTTGATTAAATAATCAAGACCGGTTAAGACAAGATTTTCAAGACCTCGGACGCAATGCAACTCTGGGTGAAGGACGGTTGATCGGCTCCCCGGAGAACCTAGTGGATGACCCGGGATGCTGGAGAGGCCATGACATCCTGCGGAAAGCTTCACCCAGGCTCAAAGAGACGGACGGATATCTTCAAGACCCAAAGCTTACCTGCACAGCCACAAGTCATTATGGGCTCTGGCTTGGTTGGACAACGCGGCGACTCTGGATAGGCGGTGCTAGCAGATGTAGAAGAACGGTAGGATTCAGAGGGACCCGTTGAAAGATCATGTTTTGATCATCCGGTCTTCAAACACCCTGAAGTGCGAGGACATACTCGGAGGCGATCAAATCTTGTGGGGAACGTGTGCAAAACTCTTCAGAGTACTCAAACCTAATCGATTAGCCGTGTCCACGGTCATGGACAACTTGAGCCAAAGGAACTGGAGTTATCTGAAATTCTCAACACCATTATAAATATTTGATGAGGGTAATCATTGACAACTCGGGTACGAGAACTGGTTGGCGGAACCATCTCGTTAACAACCAACAATGTAGTAACATTTTGCTTTTAGCCCTCTCTTGATGTAGGAGAAAACTTGCTTTTCGCTAAAAACTTATAGCCCCACGTGCCATATATGCATATAGTATAAATGATTACTTTTCACCCCTCTATGTGACTTGCCGGCATATTCAATATGCTGACCTACACGGCTGCAACGTCTTATGTTGCAGATACTTTTCTTCGACGAGTAAGAGTACGATTCAGGGTTACGGTCTACACTCAACTTGCCGTTGGTGTTTAATGGGACTCCACTCCCTTGACTGCTTCCGCTGAAATATTTAAGGTATATATCAGTTGTACGCTATTTACATGTGATTGCACTTTGATATATACATTGATGTACTGTGTGTGCCAGCATACTGATCCAGGGATGGCACAGAAACATAGAGGCTTGACTCGTCTTGAGTCAGGTCGCTACACAGTTTTGAAAATAGGGAATGAAATCTCATTTATTTGGAAACTTTGTTCTGGCCCATTAAAGCCTTTCCAAAAGTTGGCCAGACAACTTCTTCTCCTTCCTCACGTTCTCCTTCCTCACATGAAACTTCCACAACCATGGTGAGAGGAATCTCCACCTTCCCGATCTCCTTGCTCCTTCCTTCTCCGAGCACCCCGAGCCCCTATAAATACTCCCCTCAACCTCCCCTCAACCCCGAGCACCCCCCCGTCGCTCCCACGCCCCGCCGACGCCACCAACCTTCCGCCCGAGCCCTCCTCCATCACCTGGACCCTCCACCGCCTCGGCCGGCCACCGGAGCAACCTTCCCGCCGTCTTCTCCAACACCGGCGACTAACTCCGTTGAGATCCACGAAATCCCGTATTGCAGTTTTTTAAGAAAATTGCAATCTTAGAAAATTCATATCTATTAGTGTGTAACTCCAAATTAGATGATTATTTTTGCGTTGGATCAAAAAATTTATGCAGTTTCTGTAGATATATAGTTTTTCTATGTTTGTATTTATAAAAATTGAGTTAGATCAGATTTGAATTAAAGCTTGTTTTCCTTATTCCGGGAGTTTAAAATAGTTTTTAATTTGATTCTTTTTGCTACTGCTTTCTATTGATCATATGTTTCAGTACTTTAAGTTTCAATTTTTTTTAAATATCTTTATTTGGGGTTTTTACCAAAACAGATTCTGTTTTAGTTCTTTTAGGATTATAGTTATTTCTTTTTCTATATTTGTTTTTAAGTTAGTTTCTTTTATATTTGAGAAAGTTTATATTTGGTTTTCTGTTAGATAACAGTAGGTTCTCAACAAGTTTTTATTTTCATTTTATTTGTTATCATGAAATCAATTCTAGTTCCCTAATAACTTGCAATTGCTTTCTCTACTGTTTCAAATCCCGTTTGGAAATACTTTCAAATAGTTTTGTGAGAAATACTTTATTTTATCTTAGTTAAATTTATATCTCAGTTCCCTATTATTTATGTATTTTATTTTATGTTAGACAAAAACAATTTTGTGTTTGACGTAGTAGAAGACTCCCTAGTCTTATTTGAAGTTTCTTTCGGATTCTTATTCGCTCTCTCTTTTGTTTTGATTGCTAGAATGATTGTTAGTATGAGTGCTTATGTGAATGATATGTTTGTTATATAGATTTCATCGGAGAGTGATGAGTAGTCTATAAAGTTATTTCTCGAGAAATTCTTCTTCGTCAACATCGCCAGGCAAGTCACTTTGATCATACTATCACCTATGTTTTATACATCGTAGTTCTACCATCCTATGACCAATTGCATGCTGAGTAGGTACTTGGAAATTTTAGTATAGATTGTAGTATCATGTGGTAGGCACACAACAACCCCGATACTTGGCCCCGGGACGACAAATTTCATATTGCTATGCTTGAGTAGACGGGATTTCGGTTGAGTGCATAACACGAGTGATGCGAGGTTGATTAAATAATCAAGACCGGTTAAGAAAAGAGTTTTCAAGACCTCGGACGCAATGCAACTCTGGGTGAAGGACGGTTGTTCGGCTCCCTTGATAAACCAGTGGATGACCCGGGATGCTGGGGACGGCCATGACATCCTGCGGAAAGCTTCACCCAGGCTCAAAGAGACGGACGGATATTTTCAAGACCCAAGGCTTACCTGCACAGCAACGAGTCATTATGGGCTCTGGCTTGGTTGGACAACGCGGCGACTCTGGACAGGCGGTGCTAGCACATGTAGAAGAACGGTAGGAATGGATGGGCACCGACAGGGATTCAGAGGGACCCGTTGAAAGACCATGTTTTGATCATCCGGTCTTCAAACACCCTGAAGTGTGAGGACATACACGGAGGCGATCAAATCTTGTGGGGAACGTGTGCAAAACTCTGCAGAGTACTCAAACCTAATCGATTAGCCGTGTCCACGGTCATGGACATCTTGAGCCAAAGGAACTGAAGTTATCTGAAATTCTCAACACAGATAATAATATTGATGTGGGTATTATTGACAACATGGGTACGAGAATTGCTTGGTGGAACCATCTCGTTAACAACCAACAATGTAGTAACATTTTGCTTTTAGCCCTCTCTTGATGTAGGAGAAAACTTGCTTTTCGCTTAAAACTTATAGCCCCACCTGCCATATATGCATACAGTATAGATGATTAATTTTCACCCCTCTCTTATGTGACTTGCCGGCATATTCAATATGCTGACCTACACGGCTGCAACGTCTTATGTTCCGGATATTGTTCTTCGACGAGTAAGAGTAAGGTTCGGGGTTATGGTCTACACTCAACTTGCCGTTGGTGTTTATTGGGACTCCACTCCCTTGACCGCTTCCGCTAAAATATTTAAGGTATATATCAGTTTTACGCTATTTACATGTGATTGCACTTTGATATATACATTGATGTACCGTGTGTGCCAGCATACTGATCCAGGGATGGCACAGAAACACAGAGGCTTGACTCGTTTTGAGTCGGGTCCCTACAGAAATGGTATCAGAGCACATGTTGACAGTAGGACGTGACCCTAGAAACTGGAAATTTCTTAGGAAAGGATCTCGCAAAATTTCTATTTTTCAAGAACACCTTTTACTTCTCATCTCTTCTGATTTCATCAAACATTCTCTCTCACCTCAAATAGTTATACAATACCCTTACCCCTTTGACCTCAGGAAGAATCAACGGAGTTCTACTTCAAAGTAAAGAGGATTTCACCACGCGTTTGAAGAATTGAAGCTACACCAACAGAAGACTCTCAAGACCCGAAGAACTCAAAGACCCTGAAGCGTTCGTATATTTGTATGACCATTAGAAGTCCAAATCCCTGTTATATACCCATGTTAGTTACGATGATTTGTGAGCCATCATTGGTGTGTGTTTTCCGACGGCCACAAATAAAACCTATTCTCAAAAATATTGTTTGTATTGTGTGTATCTCCCTCCCTCTCTTACCCGTCTCATCCCCAAAACCTCAACCCTACCAGATGGAGTATGAAGCTGGACTTGTAATCTCTGGACCAATGACCCAGCTGGAAGTGGAAATATTGATTCAGAACATGGAGAACTACTTCGAGAGCAATTTGATTTCCAGGAAGTATGAAGTTGCACACGCTCTTCAGTACTTTACCCAAAGTGCTGCTATCTGGTGGAAAATGCATCATGCCATACAAGGATTTAGTGGAGCAGAAACTTGGGACGAATTCAAGAAGACTTTGTTAAGATCCCGTCTTATTCAAAAGTGCTATGATAATCCGAAGGAGAAGACTTGTGCATGCAAGATCTGTGGAGAAATAGGACACACCCAGGAAGAACAGAAGGATGGATGCCCTCGTTGTGAAGAAAATCACCTAGCTGAGGAATGCCCAACTAGTCAGGTGACTTGTTTCTTGTGTGAAGGAACCACCCACTACCCAGCGGCGTGTCACATTTACCCCAAGTATGCCTGAAACCCACAGACCCCGGGACTAACAAGGATCAAGTACTATCTTTTTGGAGAAGGAAACTTGTATCAGCAAACGTTTTCTTAGGAGCATACGACAACTTGAGAGTGGTTAAGAAACGATAGATGTTTTGTTCAGCTTGCAGAACCAATGGTTTATCCGAACTTCATTCGTGGACAAGAGAAACTCTGCAACGCTTGTGAGGATGTCCAAGTGTTAGAATACGAGATTCACTAAGCCTTATACAAGGTAATGATTTCAGTGCGACATGGCTTGGCCACCATGACGACTTACTATAGTCATTCTCTTGCTATTCGGAATGGTAAATCTAAGAGACTTACCCATAGTGAGAGATGATGTCCTTTGAAGCTTTTGTTTGAGCCTTAGAATGGTATAATGAAAGCCCATGTACATGGCACTTGTTGTCACGCGTAGGAAATTTTACGGTGAGGGTGAAGCCAAGACCCTTCTCTCTGCACGATAACCACAAATGGTAGACCACCATGAGAATCATCGATAGGTTATTTAGAATTTACCACGAGACTATCAGTTAAGAAGACCCAGTAACGGAAGAAGCTTATATCAACAAAGGAACCCTTGACTTTGATGGAAACGTTATGAATATAACGGGAGAGCATCACTAAAAGATTTAGTATGAAGACTGTGAGAAGTCAGTTGCCAAAACCCCAGAGGATTGTTAAAACATTTTTAGGGACCGGTAACTCTCATTTTAAGTGTGGTAGCACCCCACTTTGCAGGAGATTGGATTTGTTAGAAGACCTCCAAAACCGAAACCTTTTCTTTCTAGCCTCTTCGAATCTCGAGGACGAGATTCATTTTAAGTGTCGTAGTTTGTAACATCCCAAAATTATAAATTTTGGAATGTTAATATAATTATTAGATTGATTGTTTTTTTGAGTGATTGAAACTTGAGTGAAATTTGAAACTTTTTAAAAAACTTTTGAATGAGAGGGAATAAAATGACTTTCCCCTTTTCCATGTGAATTCAAATTCATCTTTTTTAAAATCAGCGAGAGGAGATAGCATGACTTCTTCAACTATAAAGAATTTGAATCAAGGTGGCATTGAAATTCCTTTCGATTTTGTTTTGCATTTTGTTTCTTCCTCACTCACGGAATGTCGGGAACCATATCTTGTCAAGCAAGAAAAAGAGAGGAGAAACATGACGCTCTAAACCCGGGGATATTCCCTGAAATATTTGAGCCATGACACCCAAGATTTATTTGAGTAATTATTTGCAAAAAGAAATAAAGCATTTAGGGGATTTTCTGAAAAATATATTTTTTAAGTTTTTATTTTGGCCGTGGCAAAATGTCCATCATTTAGATTTTATTTTTCTGATAATTTTAGTATATAGAAACTCTATATTCCGAATTTATTTGGTTTCCCTTTTATCGTTTACTTTCCGGTTTATGAAAAAAGGGAAAGAAATCTCATTTATTTGGAAACTTTGCTCTGGCCCATTAATGCCTTTCCAAAAGTTGGCCCGACAACTTCTTCTCCTTCCTCACGTTCTCCTTCCTCACACGAAACTTCCATAGCCATGGTGAGAGGAATCTCCACCTTCCCGATCTCCTTGCTCCTTCCTTCTCCGAGCACCCCGAGCCCCTATAAATACTCCCCTCAACCTCCTCTCCCCATTTTCTCCATATCCCAGCCCCTCCCCTCGTCGAAACGCAGCCCCCACCTCGCCGGAGTTCGCCTCCAACAGGAACTCGCCGGAGCTCCTGCTGCTCCCCCGCGTCGCTCCCACGCCCCACCGACGCCACCAACCTTCCGCCCGAGCCCTCCTCCATCACCTGGACCCCTCCACCGCCTCGGCCGGCCACCGGAGCAACCTTCCCGCCGTCTTCTCCAACTCCGGCGACTAACTCCGGTGAGATCCACGAAATCCCGTATTGCAGTTTTTTCAGAAAATTGCAACCTTAGAAAATTCATATATATTAGTGTGTAACTCCAAATTAGATGATTATTTTTTCGTTGGATCACAAATTTTATGCAGTTTCTGTAGATATATAGTTTGTCTATGTTTGGATTTATAAAAATTGAGTTAGATCAGATTTGAATTAAAGCTTGTTTTGCTTATTTCGGGAGTTTAAAAATAGCATTTAATTTGATTCTTTTTGCTGCTACTTCCTATTGATCATATCTTTCAGTACTTTAAGTTTAAATTTTTTTTAAATATTTTTAATTGGGGTTTTTACCAAAACAGATTCTGTTTTAGTCCTTTTAGGATTATAGCTATTTCTTTTTCTATATTTGTTTTTAAATTAGTTCCTTTTATATTTGAGAAAGTTTATATTTGGCTTTCTGTTAGATAACAGTAGGTTCTCAACAAGTTTTTATTTTTATTTTATTTGTTATCATGAAATCAATTATAGTTCCCTAATAACTTGCAATTGATTTCTCTACTATTTCAAATCCCGTTTGGAAATACATTCAAATAGTTTTGTGAAAAATACTTTATTTTATCTTAGTTAAATTTATATCTTAGTTCCCTATTATTTAAGTATTTTATTTTATGTTAGACAAAAACTATTTAGTGTTTGACGTAGTAGAAGACTCCCTAGTCTTATTTGAAGTTTCTTTCGGATTCTTATTCGCTCTCTCTTTTGTTTTCATTCCTAGAATGATTGCTGGTATGAGTGCTTATGTGAATGATATGTTTGTTATATAGATTTCATCGGAGAGTGACGAGTAGTCTATCAAGTTATTTCTCGAGAAATTCTTCTTCGTC
>NC_058521.1:281501671-281544171 GCF_904849725.1 Hordeum vulgare subsp. vulgare | reverse complement strand
CAACGACGACAACTACAAGAACAAGAACAAGAACAACAAAAACAACAACAACAACAACAACAACAACAACGAGGACGATGACGATGACGACGACGACAATTGAAACAACAGCAGCAACAACAACAACAACAAAAACAACAACAAGAACAACAACAACGACGACGACGACGACAATGACGACGAAGCCGACGACGGCGATGATGACGACAACGACGACGAGAACGACGACGAGAACAACGACGACAACGAGAACAACAACAATAACGACAACAACAACAAGAACAACAACAACAACAACAACAACAACAACAACAACAACAACATCATCGACTACAACGACGACGACATTGACGACGACAACGACAACGACAACAACGATAGCAACGACAATCACAAGAACAACCACAACAACGACAACAACAACAACTACTACTACTACTACAATATTGACAACAGTAATAGAAATAACAACAACAACAACAACCACAACAACAAAGAACACAGCGGCAACGATGACGACTACACGAAGAACAACAATAACAACAACAACAACAACAACAATAACAACAACAACAACAACAACAACAACGACGGCAACAACAACAATGATGACGATGACAAGGACGACAACAACGACAGTGAAGAGAAAAACGACAAAAACAACAACAACAACAACCACCACAAAAACGACAACAACAACAACAACAAGAACAACAACAACAATGATGACGGCGACGAACAAGACAACAACGACAACAACAACAACAATAGCGACCTCAACGACAACAACAACGAGACCAAGAACGACGACAACATCCACAACAATGTCAACTGCGATATCAGCGACATCCACAACAACCACAACAACCACAAGGATGATGACAACGACGACAACAATGACAACGATGAGAACAATGATAACAAAGACAACAACAACCACAAGAACAACAGAGAACACAACGAAAACAGCGACACCACCACCACCACCACCGCCAACAATAATAGCAACAACAACAACAACAACAACAACAACAACTACAAAGACGACGACAACAAGAACAAGAACAAAAACAACAACAACAGAAACAACAACAACAACAACAACAACAAGGACGACTACGACGACGACGACGATGATGATGACGACGACGACAACGACAACAACAGCAACAACATAAACAACAACAAGAAGGACAACAACAACAACAACAACAACAACAATAACAACAACAACAACAACAACATTAACAACAACAACAACAACAATAACAACCACAATAATAACAACAGCAACCAAAACAAGAACAACAACAACAACAACAGAAACAACAACAACAACAACAACAACAAAACAACAACAACAACAACAACAACGAAGACGACGATGACGATGACGACAACTACAACAATAATAATACCGAGAACAATAACAACAACAACAACAACAACAAGAAGTATCATAACCACAACAGTAACAACAACAACAACCACCACCACCACCACCACCACAACAACAACAACAACAACAACAACAACAACGACGTCGAGAACAACGACAACAAAAACAACAACGACGACAACAACAACAACAACGACGACAACAACGACAACAACAACAGCAACAACAACAACAACAACAACAACAGCAGCAACAACAATGAACAACAACAACAGAACAACATAACGACAACTACGACAACAACAACAACAACAACGACGACAACATCGACAAGAATGTCAACATCGATAGCAACGACAACAACAACAAAAATGATGACAACATCAACAACAATTTCAACATCGATAGCAACGACAACAAGAACAACAACAACAACTAGGATGGAGAAAACAATGACAACAATGACAATGATGAGAAGAAGGGTAACAACGACAACAACAACCACAACAAGAACAGAGACAACAACGACAACAGTGAGAACGACGACAACGATGACAATAACAACGACAACGAGAACAAGAACGAGAACAACATCCACAACAATGTCAACTACTATATCAACGACAACAACAACAACCACAAAAACAACAAGGACGACGACAACGACGACAACAATGACAACGATGAGAACAATGATAATGACGACAACGACAACCACAAGAACAACAGGGACCACAACGACAACAGTGACACCACTACAACCACCACCACCACCACCACCACCACCAACAACAACAACAACTACAACGACGACGGCGATAATGATGACGACGACAACAACAACAACAAAAATGACAACAACAAAAACAACAGCGACAACAACAACAACAAAAACAACAACAGCAACAACAACTACGACAACAACAATAAGAACAACAACAACAACAACAACAATAACAACCACAATAATAACAACAACAACCATAACCACAACAACAACAAAAAACAACAACAATAACAACGAAGACGACGACGACGATGACGACAACGACGACAACTACAACAACAATAACAACGATAACAACAATAACAACAACAACAACAACAACAACTATAACAACCACAACAATAACAACAGCAACCACCTCCACCACCACCACCACCACCACGACAACAACAACAACAACAACAACAACAACAATAACAATAACAACGACGATTACGACGACGTCGAGAACAACGACAACAACAACAACAACAACAACAACGACCATTACGACGACAACAACAACAACAACAACAACTACAACAACAACGACAACAAAAACAACAACAACAACAAAAACAACAAGAACAACGACAACAACAACAACAACAACAACAACAACAACAACAACAACAACAAGAACAACAACAACAACAACAACAACAACAACAACAACGACGACGACAATGACGACGAAGCCAACGACGGCGATGATGACGACGACGAGAACGACGACGAGAACAACGACGACAACGAGAACAACAACAACAACAACAACAACAACAACAACAACAACAACAACATCGACTACAACGACGATGATATTGACGATGACAACGACAACGACAACAACGATAGCAACGACAATGACGAGAACAACCACAACAACGACAACAACAACAAGAACTACTACTACTACAATATTGACAACAACAATAACAATAACAACAACAACCACAACAACAACAACGAACACGACGACAACGATGATGACTACACGAAGAACAACAACAACAACAACAATAACAACAACAACAACAACAACAACAACAACAACAACAACAACAACAACAACAACGGCAACAACAACAATGATGACGATGACAAGGACAACAACAACGACAATGAAGAGAAAAATGACAACTAGAACAACAACAACAACAACAACCACAAAAACGACAACACCAACAACAAAAATAACGACAACAACAATGATGACGGCGACGACCAAGACAATAACGACAACAACAACAACAATAGCGACCTCAACGACAACAACAATGAGAACAAGAACGACGACAACATCCACAACAATGTCAACTGCGATATCAGCGACATCAACAACAACCACAACAACAACAAGGATGATGACAACGACGACAACAATGACAACGATGAGAACAATGATAACAACGACAACAACAACCACAAGAACAATAGAGACCACAACGAAAACAGCGACACCACCACCACCACCACCGCCAACAACAACAACAACAACAACAACAACAACAACAACTACAAAGACGACAACAATAAGAACAAGAACAAAAACAACAACAACAGAAACAACAACAACAACAACAACGACGACGACTACGACGACGACGACGATGATGATGAGGACGACGACGACAACGACAACAACAACAACAACAACAACAACAACAACAAAAACAACAACAACAACATAAACAACAACAACAACAAGAACAATAACAACAACAACAACAAAAACAACAAGAACAACATTAACAACAACAACAACAACAATAACAACCACAATAATAAGAACAGCAACCAAAACCACAACAACAACAGCAACAACAACAACAAAACAACAACAACAACAACAACAACGAAGATGACGATGACGACGACGACAACTACAACAATAATAATACCGAGAACAATAACAACAACAACAACAACAGCAAGTATAATAACCACAACAATAACAACAACAACCACCCGCACCACTACCACCACAACAACAACAACAACAACAATGACGACAACAACAACAATAACAACAACAACGACGACGACGACGTCGAGAACAACGACAACAAAAACAACAACGACAACAACAACAACGACGACAACAACGACAACAACAACAACAACAACAACAACAACAACAACAACAACAACAACAACAACAACAATAACAAAAGCATCGACAACAACGTCAACAGTGACAGCAACGACAACAATAACAACAACAAGGACGACGATAACAACTACAACAACAAGAACAACATAACAACAACCACAACAACAACAAAGACAACAATGACAACAACGACAACAACAACAACAACAATAACAACAACAACAACAATGAAGACAATGACAACGAGACAACTACAAGAAGAAGAACAACAACAAAACAACAACAACAACAAGAACAAGAACAACAACAACAACAACAACGAGGACGATGACGATGACAAGGACGACAATTGCAACAACAGTAGCAACAACAACAACAACAACAACAACAACAAAAATAACAACAACAACAACAACAACAACAACAACAAAAAAAAACAACAACAACAACGATGATGACGACGACGACGAAGCCGACGACGACGATGATGACGACGACGACGACAACAACGACGAGAACAATGAGAACAACGAGAACTGCAACAACAACAACAACAACAAGATCGACGACAACGATGACGACAACGACAACGACAACGACGACATCAACGACAATGACGAGAACGACCGCAACAATGACAACAACAACAACTACTACAATATTGACAACAACAATAGCAATAACAACAACAACAACAACAACAATGAATACGATGACAACGATGATGACTACAGGAACAACAACAATAACAACAACAACAATAACAACAACAACAACAACAACGACAACAACAACAATGATGACGATGACAACGACGACAACAACGACAATGTAGAGAAAAACGACAACAACAACAATAAAAACAACAACAACTACTGCAACGACGACGACAGCAACAACAACAACAACAACAACAAAAACAACGATGACGGCGACGAAGAAGACAACAACGACAACAACAACAACAACAACAACAACGACCTCAAAGACAACAACAATAACAAGAACAATGACGACGACGACGACAACAACAACAACAACAACAACAATAACAATGACAAAAAAAACAACCACCACAACAACAAAAATACCAACAACAACCACGACGACAACAACAACAGCGAAGACAAAATCGACAACGACGTCAACAACGATACCAACGAGAACAACAACTCCTACTACTACAACAACAAGGACGACGAAAACAACGATAACAACGACAACAACAATGACAACAACAACAGAGACAACGACGACAACAGCGACAACAACGACGATGATGACAACAACAACGTTAACGACAACAACAAGGAGAATAGCGACAACAATAACAACAACGACGACAACATCGACAACAATGTCAACAACTCTTAGGGCATATTCCTCCCTAAGTGCTTTTAGTGCTTGATTACAATGCATGTGCAGACTAATCTTGTGCATTGAGCATTGCAGATAATTCATATCTAGGCACAAGACGATTCGGTGCCCCTCAGAATTTCTTGAAGATGGTTGCTTTCTACGTTTCACTTTGGTGGAATTGAGTCGTAGGAAAGCCGTACTATCAAGAGGGGGTCCGCGTCGAAAACGTTTGGGTGGAATCATCACGTACACATTTAGTGCACCACCTTTTCCCTAGCTACAATGGAGCTCCATACCCATCTTTGATGTTTATGCAAAAGGGCCAGCGGTAGTACCACTCTAAGAGCGGTAGTTATTTTTTTGCATACTCCCCCCCCCACAGTAGTAGGTACTAGTAATTTATTACTACTATGGTTACTACAACGACAACAACAACAAAAACAACAACCACAACAACAACAACAACCACAACAACAACCACCACCACCACGACAACAACAACAACAACAAAAACAACAACAATAACAGCGAGAACAACGACCACTACAACAACATCAACAACAACAATGACGAGAATATAAACAACAAAATCAACAACAATAGCAATGAAAACGACAACAACAACAACAACAAGGATGACGACAACGACGACGACAACGACAATGATGAGGACAATGATAACAATGACAACAATAACCACAACAAGAAGAGAGACTACACTGGCAAATATGACAACGACGACGACAACAACGACAACGATGAGAACAACGATAACTAACAACAATAACAACAACGACGACAACATCGACAACAACCTCAACAACGATAGCAACGAACACAACAACAACAGCAACAAGGACGACAACAACGACGACAACAATGACAACGATGACGATGGCGACGACGACAACTACAAAGACAATAACGACAACAACGACGACGAGAACAATCACAATAACGACAACAACAACAACAACGACAACAGCAACAACAACGACAACAACAACAACAACAATAACAACAACAACAACGAAGACGACGACAACAACAACAATAATAACAACAACAACTACAACAAAAACAACAACAACAAAAACAACAACAACAACAACAAAAACAACAACAACAACAACATAAACAACAACGACGACGACAACGACGACGATGACGACGACAACGACGACGAAAACAAGGACTACTACGATGAAAAAAGAACAACAACAACAACAACAACAACAACAAAACTACAACAACAACAACAACATCAACACCAACAAGAATAACAATGACGACGACGATGACGATGACAACGATGACGGTGAGGATGACGACGACAAGAACAACAACTACAACAACCATAACAACAAAAACAACAACATCAACAACAACAACATCATCATCATCAACAACAACAACGTCAACAACAACCATAACTAAGAACAATAACTACAACAACTACAATGATGACGACGAGAACGACGAGAACAATGACAATAACGAGAACAAGAAGACAATGATAACAACAACAACGACGACATCAATGACAATAACGACAACATCGATAGCAATGGCAACAACAACAACAACAACAACAACAACAACGTCATCGTCATCACCATCATCAACAACAACAACAACGAACATGATTACGACGACGAAGACGATGACGAAAAAACAACAACAACCACAACCACAACAACAACAACAACAACAAGAACAACAACAACGATGACGACGGCGAAAATGACGACGACGATGCTACAACAGAAACAGAGAAAACAACGAAGAGGACGACAGTGACAACAACAACAACAATAACAACAACGACAAGAGCAACAACAGAAACAACAACGACAAAAATAACAACAACAACAACAACAAGGACGACGATGATGACGACGAAGACGACAACAAGAACAACAGTAACGACGACGACAACAACAACAACAACAACAACAACAACAACAACAACAACAACAACAACAACAACAACAACAAGAGCAACAGGAACAACAAAAACAACAACAACAACACCAACAACAACAGCAACAGTAACAACAACAACAACAACAACAACCACAACGATGATGACGACGACGATGAGGACGACGACAACAACGACAACGACGACAACAATGAGAACTACGACAATTATGACAACGACAAAAACAACAACTATCGGTGCACTAGAGACTGGGGTACACGGGCATTTGCAACGCCCCCGACAGCGGCGTGCCAGGAAGAGCAGCATGAAAACAATCCAAGGATGTCCAAGGCGATGCGCTTCCCTCACAAAGTGGGGCTTGGGATACAAAGGCTCTAGACGCAAGGCAGTGTCAAGCCATCCTTGCCGGGAAGATTCCCAAGGCCCTGGCAGGCACGCTTCGCCGGGAAGACTCGCACAGCTTAGCGAGGCCCCTGGAAAGCCCTCCATGTCGGGAAAGTGTTCAAGGCCCCATGCAAGCCTTCCTTGTCTGGAAGGTGACCAAGTCACCCGACAGAGACACCAGGCCACCAAGACCCTCTTCGCTCACCAGGTGTCCCCACGAGTTTCCATCGCAATCCGACCGCTCCAGCACACCCCTCGTGTGCCAGCTGAAGGCCCAGGTGTCGATTCACCTGGGTACGTGTCACAACCACCTTTCGGCAGGTCAGGGGTCAGACAAGGCATTTAGTGCTCCTAACACCACCGAAGAAGTAGAGAGGTGAACACTGTTCACTATACCTCCTGTGAGCACACTGTTGGTGACCCCTCTGCCTATAAAAGGAGACCCAAAGCTCATTCTTAAGGGTTGGACCTTTTGGGGATCAGAGACTCCCCAATCATCTACTCAGTTACTATTGCAAAATCACCCTACGGTAAGCCCACAATACAAACTAAGCAGGAGTAGGGTTTTACGCACCAAGTGGCCCGAACCTGGGTAAAAAGAACCTTGCCGTTTTTGACTGCTAGTTCCACTCTCGACGCCATACCTCCCTCTCCCCGCCAAACGATCAAGGGACTCCTCGAGTTTCCCATAAGTGTTCATCTTTTCCAACATCTTTGGCGCGCCATATAGGGGGGACGGCGATGGTTGAGAGCTTCTTTGTGAATTCAAGCAAGTTCCAAGTCACATTTTGGGAGATTGAGTGCACCACTGCGGTCCCTCGATGCAGGGTGCAATTGTGGTCCCTCTACTTCGCCAATGGCCTCCTGGCGCCTGCACGAACGCGGGCTAGGGGGACGGAGACCTCGAGCTTGAAGGTGCTAGGCTGACGCACCGTGCCTGGGGGCTCCGGCGAGGTCTCCGGAGACGTGCATAACCGTCGAGAATGCGCCTACGGGCTCTGAAACCCAAACACGCACTCCAGCCGAACTATTTTACCCCCGGAAGCACCACGTCTTCGCCAAAGGCGCGCTCGGGGGCTCCGCCAGTACGGCCTGGAAAAACAGGAAAAGTAGTTATGCTCCGACACCCCCTTCTATACAGCAGTCAAGAACTTTCGGCAAATACCTTGCCGGAGGGGAATTTGTCGGAAGAGTATAGTCTCCTCCTTGTCGGGGATGTGAAGCCCCTGCAAAAGACCAAAGCGCCACGGAGAGAAGTGCCACGGCATGACAGATAAGTCATAAATATTTGAGGTTGAGATTTGAGAGTAGATAGGTTGTTCCCTTTCTGAAAGATACCAAACCTTGTTTGAGAGACCAGCGCGTAGATAGAACCTTGTCAGGATTAGTGTGCCTTAGTTATGTTTTGAACTAGTTCAACGACCTAAATGGCCACAGAGCGCCTTCTCATTGTTTCGAACCGGTTCAACAGTCTAAGTGGCTACATACCACCTTATTTTGCCTCGAGTCGCGCTCGACGATCTAATGGTTGCACGGAGTGTGGAAAGGAGCCTTGCCGGTAACGACCCCTCAAGCGAATTGCTAAGGATCCGTTCCTCAAAGCACTAGCGGCAGGACCAGTCGCGCGTGCAAGCTTTCGGAAAATGCAAAAGGTGTATCATTCAAGGAGAAGGATCAGACGCAAGGGAAACAACATTTCATTCATTTTTTTGAAACAAACTCAGACATATTACATGAATGATTTTGCTACTCCGACCTATTACAGTGTCTTTCGGTGAGGGACATGTTCGTCGGACAGAAGTTCAAGAAGACAAATAGTGGGACGACCCCCGGCGCAACCCAGGATGGTTTCTCCTGGACCAGCACTACGCGTAGGAGAATGAGTGTGGAAGACAGGGTGACCCGAGGGGATGAAGAAGCCAGAGCCCGCGATCGCACCTCCTGAAAGGCGAGGCATCGATGTGGGGTCCTACAGAGTAACCCCACTAGGCGGGGGAGAGGCGTGAGCGGGCCTCGGTGGCAGGGCCGGCAGTCAGTCGGAGCTCAGCGAGTCGCACTCCAACCCCCCCGCCCCCCGAGATCCTGACGTGCCAAGAGCGCCACTGCCACCGCTGTCCTCCTCGTCGCTATCGCTCGAGGAGCGACATTCGGCGCCGCTCGAGCTCTCTTCGGAACAGCCAAGACGCACACCTGAGGACCCGTAGAACTTGACAGATAGCATATTATCCTCTGCTAGCTTAACGCGGAGGATATGCCCATCCTCGAGGCTTCGGGCGCGGGCAAAGGCTTTCCAAGCCCCTCCCGAGCAACATGGAGCGGCGTTTCGGGTACTCCGCGTGCACTTGCATAGCACCGTGGGAGCAACCGTATGCCTGCAACCACAAGACGAGGCCTGCCGGCCTCCATCGCCCTAGCAAAAGGGCGAGGGAGAAGCAAATAGCCCCGCGGGACGCCCTGCAGCTCCACGACGAACTCCAGCGCCGTCCCGTCCGAGTGTCCGCCAAGCACGGGAGAAGACGAAGGTGCTTGAGTAGCACTCCGCCTCCCCCGGCCACGGCCTCCGTGATGACCGCGGCGCCTCCCCCCTCCGCCACCACGGACGCTCGTGCCTCCCTCCGCAGCTGCAGCCGCTGATCCGAGTGGGATCCACTTGCCTCCCTGGCGGCCGATGGTGGCCTCCCTCGTCCCCTAGCCATGGTTAGGGGCGAGCTTCACCTGGAGCTAGAAAAGATTCTAAAGATGCAACCTAGTGGTGGTTGATGTTCCAGGAGCTCATGGATGAGCAAAACCCCCTCGCAAACTCCCTAATTTATAGGGTGATGCGCGGGGGCCGAGCTCCCCTCACTCCAGAAACCGCCGCCGCTCACCCATGATCACGGGCGAACAGGGAACCGCCCTGCTGCACTAATGCATGTGGGGGCGGGCCCTACCACGACTACGACCATTATGGCCAGGTACACCACTTGCCTGACCTTTACTGTGCATGCTTCACGTGTGGTAGTAACGCATCGGGAGGTGCAGAGCCTATTGTGCGCGCACTTCTCTACCTCGCGTGTTTTATGCGCGACGTGGGGAATGGCCGCCCGCAACGACTCCAAAGCAACAGAGTACCCTGTTGAGGAAGGCCATGCACTACTTTGGGCCTAGCCCAGCAACGCCCCGCGTGCTTGCGTGGCCCAGGCCCGGGGGATCCTGTCAGTGCACTAGAGACTAGGGTCCCTTGTGCCCCAGACTTGTGCACGGGCATCGGCGACGCCCCTGATGGCAGTGTACCGGGAAGAGCAGCAGAAAGGCAGTCCAAGACCCGCCGAGGCCACGCCCTTCCCTCACCGCGAAGGGCGTAGAGTACAAGGGCTCCACACGCAAGGCTCCGGCAAGCCCTCCTTGCCGGAAAGGTTCCCAAGGCCCCAGCAAGTCCGCTTCGCCGGGAAGATTACCCTGAGAATAGCAAGACCCGACAAGTTTTCCTTGTCGGGAAAGCTCGCACAGACTAGCGAGCCCCCCCGGCAAGCCCTCCTTGTAGGGAAAGTGTTCAAGGCCCCCGGCAAGCCCTCCTTGCCAGGGAGGTGACCAAGTCACCCGATGGAGGCTCTAGGTCAGCAAGCCCCTATTCGCTCGCCAGGTGTCCCCACCAGTTTCTACCACAATCCAACCGCTCTAGCACAACCCTCGTGTGCCATAACAAGGCCCAGGTGTCGATTCACATGGGTACGTGTCACAACCATCTTGCGGCAAGTCAGGGGTCACACAAAGGCATTTACTGCCCCTAACAACATCGATGAAGTAGAGCGGTGACACTGTTCACTGTGCATTCCGTGAGCATACTATTGGTGACCCCTTTGCCTATAAAAGGAGGCCCAAAGCTCATTCTTAGGGGTTGAACTTTTGGGGGATCAGAAACTCCCTAATCACCTACTATGTTACTGTAGCAAAACCACCCTACAGTACGCACAAAATACAAACTAAGTAGGAGTAGGGTTTTACGCGTCAAGTAGCCCGAACCTGTGTAAAAAGGACCTTGCCGGTGTTGATCACTAGTTCCGCTCTTGATGCCATACCTCTCTCTCCCCGCCAAACGATCAAGGGACTCCTCGACTTTCCCATAGGTGTTGGTTTTCCACGACAGGAAGGAAGGGATCCCAGAGCGGATAATTTTAATGGGGGACAGTGGAACATGCGCCCTTGCCCAAAGGTGGTCTTCACGTGCAAAGTACTTGCCCGTGCTGTAGGGATGGAACCGAGGATGACGTTTACCCTACTGTCGGGCGACGGCGACTTCATTGCACCAGAAGGGAAACCTTTGGAAGATGCTTTTGGAACCCTCGTACGCTCCCACCTCCTTTGCACTAAAGGGGAAACTGCATCGTCATGTCATCTGCTGCTCGCTTGTCCTTTCCAAGGCGTCACCGTTTACTCCTGAGGCCCGACCTTGCCTCGGAATGTCCCATACTATGGAAGGGTCCTGACGAGGTCCCCGGTGGGTCCTCATACTGCTCCTCCTCGCAACGCTTGGCCTCTCGCGAGGGCCTTCCCGGGTGATGTCGCACCAGTTGATCTTGGGTTGCTGAAGCAAGCCATCCCTGGGCCGCACGCACGTAGGTCTGGGTGCCCCCATTCCTAGAATGCCGACAGTAGCCCCCGGGCCCAAGGCGCTCCTGGGTTGGCTTCTTTGCGGAGCCTTGAGGGGCCTTTAAAAAGGCGAGCCCGTCCTCTCCGCGCAGCATCTCCTAACCTGCGTTTGCCGACCGTCTCCGCCCCCTCTCCATTCCGCGCCGGCTCTTCCTTTTGTCGATCGAGTCATTGGTTCTTCTTATTACCCATGTGCATCATGTCGGTGTTGCCTTGTTCTCTCCGTCATGCCTCAGAAAGGGGGGAAATGTGGAGGCTCATGGGGCCCGACCGTCCCGGCGGCACCCTGGCCCGCGTTGGAACGGTCAAGGTGGTGAACCTCGAGGGGTTGAAGAAGGTTCAGATAGTAGTTTTTGCCGATTCCATGAGTGGGGGGCACCCAATCGGGTCGGGCTCATGGCCTCGCATGGTGAGGGCATCCCTCGCGGTTCCTCTACATTTGCACACCCTCATTTATTGTGTACTGCCGCCAGTCTCGGGCTTCATCAATGCAGTGAATTCGCATTACGAGATCCATGCGCTCCACCTTGACCCCCGTTCTTTGGTCCTCCTCTCTGCCTTCGCGTTCTTGTGCGAGGCTTTTGTCGGCGTTACTCCTTCCATGGCATCGCTCCGCCATTTCTTCTGCCTTCGGGGAGGTGTAGTGCTCCTGGTGCGCGTCCTTCAGAACTGTCGATGCAACAACCCCCGGGGTCCTATACGCTAAGCCCTCCCCGAAGCGGAAGGGTTCCGGCGGCAGTGGGTGCAGGTTGAGGCTGCCGAGCCCGGAGCTCTGGTCTAACATCTCTCTACCCCCGCGACGCCGAACCGGGGGTGGGAGTGTGAAGAACTTAGTGACCCCCGGCTCGAGCCGGTCTTGATCCGGCTGGAAAAGCTGCGGCGTGCGGGGGTAACGATGGCGATGGTGGTGCACGAGTTTATCTGTCGAGGGATCGCTCCCCTCCAACGCCACTCCCGCCCCATGTGGGCCTACACAGGGCCTAGCGACTCGATGAGGACCCAAGTCGTCCCATTTTCCCTCATGTCTTACATGAGCTACTTCACTAGTTGACCGGCGGCAATCCTGACGAGCTTCCCCCGAACGGCCTACCGCTTTAAAGCTTCAAGCCCCCAGGAGCTCTTGCCGTGGAGATGTCGCTCTTTGATGAATGGGGGCTCCTTCCAGAGGGGGAAAGGCGTTCCCGGGAGGGCGCGCCCCCCGGGGTTCGCTCCCCGCCCCCCTCCCCTCAAACAAACTCGTTGTGCGGTTACCCCATGACCAGGGTGGGCGGTGGGCCACCGCCCATCCTCCCTGCTCTAGCTTCGCGTCAAGCCAGGGTTGGTGGTGGTGATCGGTCGACAGTGGAAAGTGCTTCCCCCACTTCCGAGCTTCGCTCGAGGGCCGCCGAGTCCCCCCGCTTGGTCGCCCCTTTCGGCTGGAAGAAGAGGTTGCCCGAGGGCGGCCGGCCCCCGGCGCGAGGGCCTCCGGCGAGGAAGAAGTGGATGGCCATTGACGAGTAAGCACATATGTTCCCCCTCGTCCTCCCTTTATGTGCCTATCTTCTGAAGCCTTGTTCTTCAGGTTTCCCTTCGGCGGCTGGGGAGGCGGATCAGCGCCGCCTGCTCCGGAGGTTGCCGGGCATCCCAAGGTATCTTCTCTCGCACTCCATGGGGCTCGGTATCTTGAGCCTCATGTAGGTGAACCCCCGTGGTATTCTTCGGTGGTGGCCTCTGGTACATCGGTAGGATGCCTATCCCCTTGCGTGTGGCCCCTTCTGGGCCATGCCGCGCCTTCGCCTTGGACCCATTCATCATGGAGATGAGGGGCAACGTGAGGCGCTCAATGCCGATGAAACGGCCACACGGGAGCCCCCAGCTCCCGGGCATGGACTCGGGCTGGTGATTCCTTGCGCGCTTCTCTTGCTCATTGTACGGGAGGCGAGGAACCCTGCTGGCTTCTGGAGCCAATCTTGGGTTCGCCTACCGCACCATGGGGCTTGCTCCGCACCGCTGCAGACGCGCTTCACCAACTAGGGCGGGGCTTGCCAGTCATGAAGTTCCCCAGGAAGGTGAGCGCCAGTACCTTGCATCGGTGCGGGCCTAGCTTGAGGTCGCCGTGAACCTCTGCCGCCCGTAGCAGCAGGGCGCTCGCGTAGAGATGGAGGCATCCCTCGCTGTAGCGGTAGAAGCCCGCGAGTGTGCTCTCGCTGAGGCTCATGAGGCTGATTGTCAGTGTAGGGCCTCCAAAGACCACCACAGGGAGCTTTGCACCCTCATTGCTCGTCTTGAAGAGCAAGCTCCGCCGAGGGACTCCCTAGGGGCCCGCCGTCGGAGTCCTTCCACGCCGATCCTCGAGCATCCCCGACTTGCTCGTTCTTGTAGAGGTGGAGCAGTGCTTGGAGCAGGAGCAGCTGGAGACGAGGGAGCACCAGTTGTCGCTTGCTGGGGAATCCCTTGCCTCTCGTGAAACGAAGCTTCGGGAGGAGATAGACAAGGTGGTGGTGGAGGCTCGATGTTTCCTTCTTCTCGACTATCGTGCAACATTGAGGTTCGAGGAGTCCCGCTTCCTCAAGCGTCGTGGCTGCCTCCAAGATTAGGTCATTGCGCTCCGGAGAAGGCTGGATCAGGAAGTGGAATACCGATAGGCCGCGCTGGCTGCGCAGGCCACTGCCGAGGGTAAACTGTCTAATATTTGCAAACAAGTGAAAGGCGCGGCTTCCCTGGTTGAAGAGTCTTCCGAAGAGGCAGCCCACGCTCGCAGCCTTCAACCTGAGCGCTCCACGATGTTCCGGTCCCTCGAGCAAAGGGCTACCCGCGCTCTGAGCGATATCTGTGGAAAAGGCGTCTTCGGTCCCCTGATTCCGATGACTCCAGGTGCTTGGGCTTTTTCTACCTCATAGTGGAGCATCTCGACACGGGCGCCGAGAAGGCCCTTGCGCTTGCGGAGGAGAAGAGCGGCGACCTTTTGGGTTAGACCGCCTAGGACGTCTTCAGCCACCTCCTTCGCGTGGATCCCGACTTTGACTTTTCCTCGGTGATGGAACCGGCGATAGAGACGATCCAAGCCCTGGCCGAATGGGTCGAGGTTCATGTGGAAGACCTGGTGACAAGGCTTGCTCCAGAGGGCCGTGGCGTGGGCTCCGATGACGATGTGTTCTTATGATTCACAGCCTCGTCCTCCTTATAGGTCCATGTGTTAAGTTTAACAACAGCTAGGTCGTGTGTCGTGGGTACCTTTTATCCTTTTCCCTGATGACGAGGAATGTGCGATGCTTCCATACTAGCCACAACTGTTGCCAGCCTGTGATGTTGCCATGCTGATGATTTGTCCTGGGAGCATGAGCTAGTTCGTGGTGTATCCTTCCTGCTTTTGGGGCGGTTTGAAGACCCTTTCAACACTCTATGTCTGCAGGTCCCAGTCCCGCGTATTTCCCTGTGGCCGTGTGGTGCAACCCGTTACCAAGGTTTCTCCTCACAAGGCAAAGCACCGGCGCCCTAGGGGGCCTAGTGGCATTGTGACCAGTGAGGCCCCTGAGGAATGCTGCTTAGGAGCCCCATTTTACACTCAAGCCGCTCTACATCGTCAGGCCCCAGTCCCGCACATTTCCCTGCCGCCACAGAGCTGGCGATTCACAGGGTGGGGCCCCACCACTCCCGGTGCCGACCGAATCTCCCGGACAACAGTGGCGAGTGGCATTATGATCCACACCTTTCTGGAAGTTGAGCGATTCCGTATTCCGCCTCTTTTTGCGATTGACTCGGGAGAACCGGGCACCTCCTAAGGTTCCCGTGAAACACGAATCCAAGCAAAAGGGGGAAAGAGAACACGAGTTCGGTAAAGCGAGAGAACATAGAAACGAAATCCCCGCCCTTATTTTCTTTTCAAAACATCAAGTAGAGAAACCTACATGCCCTCGACATCTTAGGATACAAGAGAAAGGGGAATACCCTAGTGGGCCTCAACTTAAAACACACTGAAGAAACGAGAAAAAGCCGCGTCCGGCATCCTAGCTATTCACCGCCTCCTTCTCCCTCGAGAGCTGAGCTTAGGTCTTCCACTAGGCGTGGGGTGGACCCCTTCCGCGTCCTCGGGGGGGCCTGGGCGTATACAGCCTCGTCTCATTATTACATGAGATTGTTACGATGGGCGTGTACATGGGAGGTCATGACGACGCTTTGGCCTCTCGAGTGTCCCTACCTCCGTGTCATTAGGCGCCTGATTTCGGAAGTCATTGGGGGACTCTGTTGGTTCCTCCATCTTCTCCACTAGGCGTGGTATGGAACCCTTCCGCGTCCTCGGGGGGCCCTGGGCGTATACATCCTCATCTCGTTATTACGTGAGAGTGTCATGGGGTGAAGTAGGTTCCGGAAGAATTGAAGGAGGATGCAGGGTCGATACAGAGGTGGCGTCGTGGCGTCGCGGGGGCGGCGCCGAGGTGTTACGGGTTGATGCGGGGCCCGGGGATGCGGGCCCCGTGGGCATGCACCCCGCTTGCGGTCCACGGTCTTGTAGCGGTGTGGCATGGCCCGCCATGAGCGATTCCTCGAGTGAGGGGGGACCGCTCGCGCCCATCGGCCAGAAGACTCGCCCATGTAGTGGGTGCTGAATCCCCGGGGCGATGCCTCAGCGCGCCTTGCTGGGGCCCCCGGGTTCCCTTGCTGGTACCCTAGGCCGCGCCACCAGGATGGGCTAGCGCAACCTAAGGGCAATGACTGGTACCCGAACACCTGTTGGTAACTGATAAGCCAGAAGTATAGGGCATTGCAACAATTTTCGATGCTAGAGTATTCAACCCAAATTTATTGATTCGACTAAAGGGGAAGCCAAAGAATATTGTCATGTATTCGCAGTTGAGTTGTCCATTCAACCACACCTGAAAGATTTAGTGTCTGTAGCAAAGTATCAATAGCAAGGTAGTATGATAACAGCAGTAGCAGCAAAGTAATAGCACTAGCAACAGTGACAGCAGTAGCAACAAAGTAACATAGCAAGGACCAGTAGGAAAAAGCTCGTACGCATTGGATCAGTGATGGATGATTATGCCGGATGTGATTCATCATGTAACTGTTATAACACGGAGAGATCAGCAATTAGCTCTCGTTTGTCAATCTAATGTAGGCATGTATTCCGTATGTAGTCATACGTGCTTAGGGAAAAGAACTTGCACGACATCTATTGTCCATCCCTCCCGTGGCAGCGGGGTCCTAATGGAAACAATGGGATATTAAGGTTCTCCTTTTTATAAAGAACCGGACCAACGCATTAACACTTGGTGAATACACGAACTCCACATACTACGGTCATCTCTGGGAGTGGTTCCGGCTATTGTCACTCCGGGGTTGCCGGGTCATAACACATAGTAGGTGACTACAACTTGCAAGATAGGATCTAAAACACACATATATTAGCGACAGCATAATAGGTTAAGATCTGAAATCATGGCACTCGGGCCCTAGTGACAAGCATTAAGCATCGCAAAGTAGTAGCAACATCAATCTCAGAACATAGTGGATACTAGGGATCAATCCCCATAAAAAACAACTCGGTTACATGATAGATCTCATCCAACCCATCACCGTACAACAAGCCTATGCTGAGATTACTCACGAACGATGAAGAGCATCATGGAATTGGCGATGAAGGAACGTTGATGATGACGATGGCAACAATTTCCCCTCTCCGGAGCCGAGAACGGACTCCAGATCTGCACTCTAGATGAAGAACAGGAGGTGGCGTCGCCTCCGTATCGTAAAACGCAACGAACTCTTCTCCTTGATTTTTTTCCGGATGAAACGGACTATATAGAGCTGGATTGAGAGGCCGTGGAGCTTTGTGGGCCCATAGCCTGCCAGGCTCGGCGAGGGGGTCGGGCCCGCGCCTGGTGGGCTTGTGGGCTCACGGCTCCACTCCCTCCGCTGATTCTTGCGCCAGTATTTTTCATAAATCCCAGAAAAATTCTCCGTGAATTTTCAGGTCATTCCAAGAACTTTTATTTTTGCGCAAAAACAACACCATGGCAATTCTGCTGAAAATAGCGTTAGTCCGGGTTAGTTCCATTCAAATCATGCAAATTAGAGTCCAAAACAAGGGCAAAAGAGTTCGGAAAAGTAGATACGACGGGGACATATCAACTCCCCCAAGCTTAAAGCCTTGCTTGTGCTCAAGCAATTCAGTTGACAAACTAAAAGAGACAAAAGAAAAACTTTGACGAACTCTGTTTGATCTTGTTGTTGCAACTATGTCTAACTCATAACCAGAATTTCAGCAAGATCACAAGCTAACCACAAAAGCAAATGACATCAAGGTCTCACGGCAAACTCATATCAATGGCATAATCAACTAGCGAGCAAATAATAATAAGTCTCAAACGTTAACACTTCAATCAAGACAATCATGAAGCAGTACATACAGATGGTATCTCGCTGGCTCTTTCTGAGACCGCAAAACATAAATGCAGAGCACCTTGAAAGACCAAGGGCTTACTAAACATTGTAATTCACGGCAAAGAAGATCCAGTCACAGTCATACTCAACACAGTTAAAAGCAAAGCATAAAAACGACAGAGGTGCTCTCTAATTGGTGCTTTTATAGGAGGAGGATGACTCAACAGGATCATAAATAGACAAGCCCTTCGCAGAGGGAAGCATTGATTTGTAGAGGTGCCAGAGCTCAAGCTTTGAAAACATAGATAATAATTTTGGGTGGCATGCTTTCATTGTCAACGCAATGACTAAGAGTTCTCATCATCTTCCATGCTACACATGCTATAGGCGGTTCCCAAACAGAAAAGTAAAGTTTTGACTCCCCCACCGCCAATCAATCACACTCCACGACTAGCCGAATCCTCGGGTGCCGTCCATACGAACATCAATCCAGGGGGAGTTTTGTTTGCAATTATCTTTTCGATTTGAGCATGGAACTGGGCATTCCAATTACCAGCCCCTTTCTCGTGAATGATAGTGAATAAACACATATCGAGGATAACACGCCTAGCATGGAAGATACTGATAGCCCCCTGTCACCACATGAGCGGTTCGGGTATGCAAAACAGATCATTTCTTGATGCTTTAGAGAGTGCCACATGCAAATTTACATGGAACGGCAGGTAGATACCGCATATAGGTAGGTATGGTGGACTCATATGGAACAACTTTGGTTTATGGAAGTGGATGCACAAGTAGTATTCCCTCTTAGTACAAGTGAAGGCTAGCAAAAGACTGGGAAGCGACCAACTAGAGAGCGGCGACAATCATCAAAATGCATTGAGATTAACTAACATTGAGTGCAAACATGAGTAGGACATAAATCACCATCAACATGAATATCATAGAGGCTATGTTGATTTTGTTTCAACTACATGCGTGAACATGGCCCAAGTCAAGTCACTTGAATCATTCAAAGGAGGATACCATCCTATCATACTACATCATAGTCATCTCAAAATTCATGCAGGCATCCACGACAAACCATTATAAGCTCCTAGCTAAATAAGCATGGCATAAGCAACTATGATCTCTAAGTTGTCATTGCAAACATGTTTCTCTCACAACAAAGTTGAATCAGGAACGATGAGCTAGTCATATTTACAAAAACAAAATAGATCGAGTTCATACCAGCTTTTCCAGGCTCAGTCACTTCATCATATATCGTCATTATTGCATTTCACTTGCACCACCGAATGATGTGAACGATAATAAGAGTGCTCGTGCATTGGACTACGCTGGAATCTGCAGGCAAACACAAAGGAGAAGACAAAGTAATATCGCTCTTTAACAGATAGAAAGATATGCATGCGAGAGCCACTAAACATTGTAACCATGGTCTTCTACCTTGATCCAAAGAAAAAGAAAACTATTTACACAGGAAAGATCCCAACAAGCAAAAGAAGAAAAAGATATTTTTTGGGTTTTCTCAAACTAGACACACACACGAAAAGAAAAGGAGAAAAATAAATAAACTAGCATGGAAGATACAGTGGAAAAGTGTGAACACCGACGAACAAAGTGAACGCATAAGCAAGAATATAAAGTCGGTGAGAAACACGTACTCCCCCAAGCTGCAGCCACTGCCTGAATAGCTGCCTTACAGAGACGAGCAACCTTTGCCTCGCTCTCATACTCCTCTGCCTCTCCTCTGGTTATGTAATATCTTCGTTTTACCTGAAAGTAAGAGAATGTAGGAGCAGGAAGGGTAATATGGAAAACACGCGGCTGGTTAAATATTAAGCGGTATAGGAGGGATTCATCATCCCTCTCAAGGAACTTGTAGTGTGTCAAAGGGACGCGGTCAAGGAAGGCTGTATGAAGCGGGGGATCTCCTTCGCGGATGGGTACTCCAAGTAAATTCTCTATGCGAGTGGCATAGATCCCACCAAAGAAATCCCCTTCATTAGTATTATTATTCAGCCTCCTTGCTATAATAGCTCCCATGTTGAAACTTCTATCACTCATTACTGCGCTCTTAAGGATACTAAGGTCGGGTGCGCATAGGTGACAATGCTCAATCTTGCCATTAATGCATCTGCCTATGAAGAGGGTAAAATAATGCAAGGCAGGAAAATGAATGCTCCCCATGGTAGCCTGTGTAGTATCTCTAGTTTCTCCAACAGTTATACCAGAGAAAAAATCTCTAACCGAAGATTTAGGAGCATCATTGAGACTACCCAAAATAGGTATCTTGCAAATTCTATTGAAATCCTCTAAATCCGTGGTATACGATTTGTCATAGAGATCAAACAGTACCGATGTGTCACGGCCAGCTGAAAATTTGAATCTACGAACAAAAGAGGCAGTGAGAGCAACATACTGTTCAAATTTATCGGAGATGAATTCTTCGAGTCCGACGTTGTGAACAAGTGCATCAAACTCATCTTTGAAACCTTCCTCAATCATGAATTCATCACAAGGCCATTCACATGGTTGTACATGCGCGTCCCTTGGTTGGTAAGGATCGGGCTCCCGAATCGCAAGACGGAGACCTCTCTTGCTTGAGGAACCACCATGATAGTTTCTCCTGAACATCTTCCTTTTCTAGAATTTTCAGTGACCCAAAGGAAAAGTGAACAAGGCTCAACGAAACTCATAGCAACTACTCCAACAAGTTCCTAGAGGCCATATTACGCATCAAAACTACTTGGGAACAACAAAAATTAGCATGCATAGCTCAAGAACATGGTCACCAAGGCAGCAAAAATACACGAAGTATAAGGCACTAGAGCAAAAACTAATTGGACCAATGGAGACGTCACTTACCAAGGAGCAATTTCCCCAAACAGTTCGAAGAATGGTGCTTTGAGTAAGGAGATCGAAAATCCCAACAAGAGGAGCAAGAACACTGGTTTGAGCTGCGAAACGATTTTTTCTGGAGGTAGGAGAACCGGATGGGAGCTAGAATGAGTGGGGGGTGCACATGGGCCCCACAAGCCAGGTAGGCATGGCCAGGGGGTGCCCGCGCCTCCATGGCTTGCGGCCCACTTGTGCAGCCCTCAGACTAGCTCTTCGTCTCAGTATTTTTCAAAAGTTGCAGAAAAAATCATACTTGATTTTCAGGACATTCACAGAACTTCTATTTTCGGGGTACTTTTCTATGGGATGCTAAGACAGAAAATAGGGAAAACTAAACTAAACCTATCATTTTTCTTCTAAGCAACCGAAGGTGAAAGCTTGGAACAGAGGTTTGTGACTCCTTGATTCATCCATCTCATGGTCATCGAAAGAAATCCGTCAATGAGGTTGATCAAGTCTCCTTAACAAACCTTTTTGAATCGCAAAAGAAGACGAAGGATATTCGAATAGTCACTAGGTCACCTCAACGAGGATGTGTATCTCCCCAACAAGCAAATCATACTTTATCTTAACAGGAGGAATAGGGCATTCAAAGCTCCCAATAAGAATCGATGAAGTTCTTTCGATAGCATTGATGTAATGTACTCGATATTGTTTCTTCGAAAAGTGCACCGTATGCTCATTACCGTTGACATGGAAAGTGACATTGCCTTTGTGGTAATCTATAACAGCCCCTGCAGTGTTTAAAAAGGGTCTTACGAGGATGACCGCTATGGCATCCTCCTCGGGAATATCGAAGATAACAAAGTCTGTTAAGATAGTGATATTGGCAACCACAATAGGCACATCCTGGCAAATACCGATAGGGAAAGCAATTGATTTTTCGGCCATTTGCTGAGATATTTCAGTGGGTGTCACTTATGCAGTTCAAGTCTACGATAAAGAGAGAGGGGCATAACACTAACACCGGCTCCAAGGTCCCATAAAGCGGTTTTAACATAGTTGCCTTTAATGGAGCAAGGTATAGTGGGCACTCGGGGATCACCTAGTTTCTTAGGAGTTCCACCCTTTAAGGTATAACTAGAGAGCATGGTGGAAATCTCAACCTCAGGTATCCTCCTCTTATTAGTCACAATATCTTACATGTACTTAGGATACAGAGACATTTTGAGCATATCTGTCAAACACATTTGCAAAAAGACAGGTCTAATCATTTCAATGAATCGCTCGAAATCCTCATTATCCTTTTTCTTGGATGGTTTGGGAGGAAAGGGCATGGGTTTCTGAACCCATGGTTCCCTTTATTTACCATGCTTCCTAGCAGTGAAGTCGTTCTTATCGTATCTTCTATTCTTAGGCTGTGGCTTATCAAGATCAACAGGTTCAATCTCCACATACTTTTCATTGCTAGTTGAGCATCTTCATGAATATCACTATTGATATTATCATTAGGCTCATGTTCATCACCAGATTGTGTCTCAGCATCAGGGACAAATACATCGTTTGGACTCTCAGGGGTAACAGCAACAGGGTTGCTAGTGTTCCTATCATCTTTGTACTTCTTTCTAGGATGACTAGGTGCATCAGTGCTAACTCCTTAAGTACTTGGTCTACTTGAGTCGTAAGCATAGAGGCATATTTACTCAAGAGCTTAAGATCATTGGCGTTTCTGTCCACACAAGCACTTAAATGACTAAGCATGCGAGCATTCTGTTCCAACTGTCTACTAACATAATCATTGAAACTCTGTTGTTTGGCAAAAAAGTTTTCAAATTCACCAAGGCATAAGCTAGCAGGTTTATCAAAAGGAATATCACTCTCATCAAACCTACGCAGAGAATTTACTTTTACTACCTGTATCGGGTTAACAACACCATGGCTCTCTTCGATAGGTGGTAGGTTTTTGACATCTTCAGATCTAATGCCTTTCCCTCGCATAGATTTCTGAGGTTCTTGCATATCTTCAGGACTGAGGAATAGAATACCTCTTTTCTTCAGTGTTGGCTTAGGAGGTGGTTCGGGAATAGTCCAAGCATTCTCATTGCACAAGATGTTATTCAATAGGATCTCAGCTTGTTCTACGGTTCGTTCCCTAAAAACACAACCAGCACAACTATCTAGGTGGTCTCTAGAAGCATCGGTAAGTCCATTATAGAACATATCAAGTATTTCATTCTTCTCAAGAGGGTGATCAGGGAAAGCATTCAGTAGCTGGATGAGCCTCCCCCAAGCTTGTGGGAGACTCTCTTCTTTAGCTTGAGAAAAGTTGTATATTTGCTGCAAGGCCACTTGCTTCTTATAGGCAGGGAAATATTTTTCAGAGAAGTAGTAGACCATATCCTGGGGGCTACGTTCACAACCAGGAGCAAGGAAACACCTTGAGGATATAGTAGTGGCGGATCTTTTCCTCACTCGTGAATAGGGAGGCTATATCGTGCAGTTTGGTAAGATGGGCTACAACCGTTTCACACTCATAACCATGAAAAGGATCAGATTCGACTAGAGTGATTAGCTTAGGGTCAACAGAGAATTCATAATCCTTATCGGTCACAAAGATAGGCAAAGTAGAAAACTTCGGGTCATATTGCATCCTAGCGTTCAAAGATTTTTCTTTCCACTTGAGCAGTAATTTCTCAACATCATAGCTATCCTTACACGCAAGAAAGTCCTCAGCTATCTCTCCCTCCATAACATAACGCTCAGGCATATCACACAATTCAGGCATAATAGCAGGTTCTACTTCAATAGTATCAGCAGTTTCAGAAGTATCATCACATCTAGCAGCAACTCTTGCAATTTGTGCATCAAGGAATGCACCTAGTGGCAAAGCAGTATCAAGCATAGCATCATCAGGCAAATCAATATCAAGCATAGCATCATCATAAGCATCATGGGCAGCAGAACTAGCATCATCAAGCACAGACGACATATCAAGATTTCTAGCAGGAGGTGGTGTCGCAAACATACTCATAATTGAAGGTGAATCAAGTGCAAAGCTAGATGGCCGTTCCATACCTGTCCTCGTAGTTGAGGGCAAGACTTTAGTTCTCGGATCTATCGGATTCCTCGTAGTGACCAGCAGACGTAAATCCCAAGTGACTTGGAGAATATAGCTGTGCTTCCCCGGCAACGACGCCAGAAAATGGTCTTGATAACCCACAAGTATAGGGGATCGCAACAGTTTTCGAGGGTAGAGTATTCAACCCAAATTTATTGATTTGACTCAAGGGGAAACCAAAGAATATTCTCAAGTATTAGCAGTTGAGTTGTCAATTCAACCACACCTGAAAGATTTAGTGTCTGCAACAAAGTATCAGTAACAAGGTAGTATGATAGCAGAAGTAGCAACAGTAACCAGTAGCAGCAAAGTAACACCAGTAGCAACAGAGTAACAACAGCCGCAGTGCTAGCAGTAGCGACAAAGTAACGTAGCAAGGACCAGTAGGAAAAAGCTCGTACGCATTGGATTGGTGATGGATGATTATGCCGGATGTGATCCATCATGTAACAATTATAACACGGAGAGATAAGTAACTAGCTCTCGTTCGTCAATCTAATGTAGGCATGTATTTCTTATGTAGTCATACGTGCTTAGGGAAAAGAACTTGCATGACATCTATTGTCCAGCCCTCCCGTGGGACCGGGGTCCTAATGGAAACTACAGATATTAAGGTTCTTCTTTTAATAAAGAAACGGACCAACGCATTAACACTTGGAGAAAACATGAACTCCTCATACTATGGTCATCTCCGGGAGTGGTTCTGGCTATTGTCACTCCGGGGTTGCCTGGTCCTAACACATAGTAGGTGACTAGAACTTGCAAGATAGGATCTAAAACACACATATATTTGTGACAACATAATAGGTTTAGATCTGAAATCATGGCACTCGAGCCCAAGTGACAAGCATTAAGCATGTCAAAGTAGTAGCAACATCAATCTCAGGACATAGTGGATACTAGGGATCAATCCCTCTCAAACTAACTCGATTACATGATACATCTCATCCAACCCATCACCATCCAGCAAGCCTATGATGATATTACTCACGAACGGTGAAGAGCATCATGGAATTGGCGATGAAGGAAGGTTGATGATGACGATGGCGACGATTTCCCCTCTCCGGAGCCCAGAACGAACTCCAGATCTGCCCTCGAGATGAAGAACAGGAGGTGGTGGTGCCTCCGTATCGTAAAACGCGAAGAACTCTTCTCCTTGATTTTTTTTCCGGACGAAACGGACTATATAGAGCTGGATTGAGAGGCGGGGGAGCTTTGTGGGCCCCACAAGCCTACCAGGCGTGGCCAGGGGGCCCCCGCCTGGTGGGCTTGTGGGCTCACGGCTCCACTCCCTCCAAGAACTTTTATTTCTGCGCAAAAACAACACCATGGCAATTTTGCTGAAAACAATGTTTGTCCGGGTTAGTTCCATTCAGATGATGCAAATTAGAGTCCAAAACAAGGGCAAAAAAGTTCCGAGAAGTAGATACGACGGAGACCTATCAGTAACCGAACGAAACCTGCACCGGTGACATGGGCGTGTGTTCCACCCTCTGTCCCCAAGTGGCCGTCGCGCGCCCTGGAGGCAAGGGTGGGTATATCACCTTCGGCCCCCAGGTTAGGATCGTCTGGCCCGGGAACATGGACGTATGTTCCACCCTCAGTCCCCCAACTGGGGGCCCTCGACCTGGACATGAGGTTGCGTCCACCCTGTCCAAGGCGAGAGGTCCCCGGTCTCCAGACCCAAACGTCTGCCTGGGAAGCTCCCAACCAGCAGGTGGGCCCCACGAGTGCACCCGTGTTGGGCGTCCTCGCGAAGCCACTCGCTCGAATCACCCCATGGCATTGTTCATACCTATTTGCGCTCAGGTTGTCCGTGGGGTCGCGCTCATGCCTCTTGCTGTAGTGACGGTCCGTGCGATCTGCTCCGTGGCTCATAGGTGTGCCGATATGGTTGTCATCCGATCGTGTGAGCCCCTGAGGGTTGATGTAGTCGAGCCTCCGGTACTCCCTCCCCACTTCGTAAAGTGCGCCGGGGAACGCGGGGCCGAGTCTTACACCCCCATATGCTCCCGCCAGATCTCCCGTAGGGGTGATGCCAAGTGGAGGTTTAGGGCACGCCCGCGCATCCTCCCGTCGCGAGCCTCGGCGATACGGGCTGACGGACACGGATCGAGCGGGAACAAGGTCGGGCTTCGCCGACGGCGAAGAGCCTGAGGTGGCGCCCGTGACCTCCGATGTGGCACTAACATGCGGTGCGCTAGCACCTGAGCTCGTACACCACCAGTAGCGCGTCATGCCTGTGCGTCGGGTGCTGACAAGCTCGGACGAGGGAAGAGTCCAGCCGGATGCGTGGAAGGGCCGGGGCGACGCTGGGAAGCTACATGATTGGTGAAGATGGCAACCCCCGGCGCCCGTAGGAAGCCTGTCCAGCTTGGACGTCGCCGTCAAGGTGGCAGGATGGAGCTGGGCGTCGTGGCCCGCCCGCACCGTTCGCGCCACGAGGGCAGCCCGCCTCTCCGCGCGAACTCGTCGTTTCGCCGTCATGGGTTCGTTCAGTTTCGGTGAGCCAAACCATGGGAGAGACGTCGACACGCCCCCTACCTGGCGCACCCAATTTCGGATTTCGGGCTCCCCAAAACCCTAAGGAACCGAACACAGGGGCGTGCACGATGATCTCTCCTCGCTCAGCCTCACCTAGCCCGCTACTCGATGGAAACGACGAAGGACTCACTCAAAGGTGAGGGTAGAACAGAAGACAACAGTTATCCCAGGTTCGGGACGCTATGAAGCATAAAACCGTACTCCTGCCTTTGGTGGACTGCCTATCACGCCGTTGTTGTTATTTGTTGTTGTTTTTGTTCTTGTTGTTGTTGTTATTGTCGTCATCGTCATCGTCGTCCTCCTTGTTGTTGTTGTTGTTGTCATTGCTGGAGCTTTTGTTGTTGTTGTTGTCGCTGTTGTCGTTGTTGTTATTGTTGTTGTTGTTGTCGTTGTTCTTCTCATTGTCGTTCTTTTCATCATTGTTGTTGTCGTCATTGTTTTGTTGTTGTTGTTGTTGTTGTTGTCGTCGTCGTTATTGTTGTTGTTGTTGTGGTTGTTGTTGTTGTGGCTGTCGTCATCGTTATTGTCCTCCTGGTCATTGTCATCGTCGTCGTCGTCGTTGTTGTTGTTGTTGTTTTCGTTGTTATTGTTGTTGTTGTTGTTGTCGTCGTCATCGTCATGTTTGTTCTTGTTGTCGTTCTTGTTGCTGTTCTTGTTGTTGTTGTGTAGCGACCCGACTCAACGAGTCAAGCCTCTGGTGTTTCCGTACCATCCCAAGATCATGCTGGTACACACAGTACATAATGTATATATTCAAGAGTGCGATCACACAGCTTTATTAATCGAAATCTCATAAGAGTACTTTATTACAATAGAGGAGTACAATAAAGTGGCTGAAGGCCATCTCATGAGATTATCTAACGAAGACTAAGCGGAAGCATCAGGTAGACGAGTCCATCCGACTCCAAGGGCATGTCGCTGAGCGTAGAACCGTAGCCTCACTCCTGGTCGGAAAATTACTCTGCAACATGATACGTTGCAGTCGTGTAGGTCAGCATATTGAATATGTCGGCAAATCATCAAAGAGAGGGGGGTAAAATAATAATCAACTATCTCTACATGCATATTTGGCCGGTGGAGCTAAGTTTTGCATAAAGCCAGTTTTATCCTACAACAAAAGGGGTTGAAAGCAAAATATTACTACAATGTTTGTTGTTAACGAGATGGTTCTGCCAACCAGTTCTCGTACCTGAATAGTTGTTAACACCCACATCATTATTAAGTTGTGTCGAGAGTTCAGGGGAAATTCAATGCCTTCGGCTCAAGTTGTCCATGACCGTGGACACAGCTAATCGATTAGGTTGGGTACTCTACAGAGTTTTGCACACGTTGCCCACAAGATTTGATCGCCTCCGGGTTTGTCCTCGCACTTCAGGGTGTTTGAAGACCGGATGATCAAAACATGGTCTTTCAACGGGTCCCTCTGAATCCCTGTCGGTGCCCATCCATTCCTACCGTTCGTCTACATCTGCTAGCACCGCCTGTCCAGAGTCGCCGCGTTGTCCAACCAAGCCAGAGCCCATAATAACTTGTGGCTGTGATGGTAAGCCTTGAGTCTTGAAAATATCCGTCCGTCTCTTTGAGCCTGGGTGAAGCTTTCCGCAGGATGACATGGCCTCTCCAGCATCCCGGGCATCCACTGGGTTTTCCAGGGAGCCGATCAACCGTCCTTCACCCGGTGTTGCATTGCGTCCGAGGTCTTGAAAATCTTGTCTTTGTCCGGTCTTGGTTATTATATCAACCTCGCTTCACTCGTGGAATACACTCAACCTATAACCCGTCTACTTAAGCATAGCAACTATAACGTTTTCGTCCCGGGGCCAAGTATCGGGGTGTTGGTGTTCCTACCACATGATACTACACCTATGACTAAAGTTTCCAAGTACCTAGGCAGCATGCAAATAGGGCAAAGAAGGTGATCTACTATGCATTGAAAACATAGGTAAAAATAACATGATCAAAGATGACTTGCCTTGATGATAGTTGTCCTGCTCGAGCGTCTCTAAGTAACACGCTTCGCACTCCGGATGATCTACCGATACAAACACAAAGCACACCATAAGCAATTCAATCATGCCACGAGTAAAAATAACATCACATGCAATGATTTGCAAAAGACTACGCAAAAGAATTTATCTCGCGCCGGTATGGCAGCAACTTTTTTGTGTTCAAAACACCAGTAAAAATACTTTAAAAATTCTGAAACTTCTACCACAGTAAGATTTTATCACTAGAAAAGAATAGCACAAACAATCAACTCAATATCATTTTTCAAACTCCTGGAATAAGCAAAACAGTGTTTAAACTAAATCTGCTCTAACTTATATTTAAAAATTTGAAACACAGACACATTATATATTTTTAAAAACTACAGGAAATTTGTGAGCTACTGTAAAAAGAATCAATGTCATTGGACGTATGTATAAACAGTTGTGGCCAAAACAAAACAGAAAGTTTCTGTTTTTGAAATCTGGACAGAAAGTTACAAAACTGCTAGTGCTAATAAGAGGCACACGTGGCAAGTTTCTACGGGCTGTAGTGGCTGTTTGTTTCATGACTTCGGGCAAACGGCCTAAGGCTAGCAAAGTCTCCGGTTAATTCATAAGTGACTAAAAGAACCTACTGGTTTTCTGGAATAAACCGAAGGGGTACTGGTTGATCTGATCTTGGCCGTTGCATGGAGATCTAAAGGCTAGAATCTAATGCATGCAAATAGAGAGAGAAGAGAGGAAAACTACCTGATGCTTCTATTTGCACCGGCAGAAAGAGAGTTGGTCGGCGGGGAGGAGGGAGTAGCTCCGGCGGTGGAGACGTCGGGCGGCGGGGGAGTGGTTCCTCCTCTGCGGGGAAGGCGGCGGTGGAGAGGGAGAGCTCGGGGGAGCTCCTCCTAGCGAGGCCGAAGTGCAGCCTTCGGGCTACTGCTGCTGCTGCTGCCCGTGGCAGCGGCGGCGGCTCGTGGAGACGCGGCGGGGTGAAGTGGCGGCGGTGGCTAGGGTTGGGGGAGGGGTAGCCGAGGGGAGGGGGTTTATATAGGCCTAGGAGGGAGGGCAGAAAGGAAGGAGAGAGAGAGCTTCGGGAAGGGAATCGCGAGGGAGAGAGGAGAGCTCGGTTCCTGGTGAAAGAAGGAAAGAGAGGAGAGGCAGAGAGAGGAAGGGAGAGATCGCGGGAGAGAAGAGAGGGAGGAGCGGCTCGAGCAGGAGAAACAGAGAAGGAAGGAGGAGGGAGAAGAAAGAAGGAAGGAGGAGAGGGGCACGGGAGAAAGAGCTGCTCGGTTCGGTCCCTGGTTCTGCACAGGAAAGGAAAAGAGAGGGAGGAGATAATAGGAAAGAGAGAGGAAGGAAAGAAAACGTGGGGGAGAGAGAGAAAGGGGACCTGGGGGAGAGGGCTCGGTTGGGCTGTGCATGGGATTGCATGCGTGCATGGCTGTTGCATGCTGGGGCTCGGGTGCATGGGGCTCGTGGGGGCGGCTGGGCTGAGCCCCTTTGGCTCGGCCTGGCCGTTTGATTCTTTTTTTTTGAAAAAAGAACAAACAGCAGCAGAAAGAAAAAAAACAATAACAAACATTTCCTAGCTAACAAATACTAGAAAAAAAAGGTACTAATATATATATGTACACTAGAATACTTAGGAGAAAAACAAAACAGAAATATATACAACTAATATATATAGGAACCCTAGTTCCACCTAATGCAAACTTTCGAAAATGAGTTTTATGCAATAGGTCACACAACGCGATTGAAAAACTCAACAAAAAAAATAATTTGGAGTTTAGAAAATTTGCAAAACCAAATTGGTGACTTTAACTCGCACGGGAGAAGTCACATAACGATTAGAATTTTCAGAAGAACACAAATATGCATAAAATATGAGATGCATATGAATGATCTATTAACATCCGAATTTAAGAAAATTGGGATGTTACAAACCTACCCACCTTAAGATGAATCTCGCCCTTGAGATTCGGTTTTGCTAGAAAATAGGTGCGGGTGGTCTCGACGAAGATCCTCTTCTCGTTCCCAGGTGGCTTCTTCCTCGGTGTGGTGGCTCCACAACACCTTGCAGAACTTGATGATCTTGCTACGGGTAACTCTGTTGGCTGTCTCAAGAATCCTGACGGGTCTCTCCTCATACGTCAGATCACTGTCAAGCTGTATGGCCTCTAGGGGCAATGTATCTCTCAACGGAACATCGGCCATCTCAGCGTGGCATTTCTTCAACTGGGAAACATGGAAAACATCATGAACTCTGGACAATCCTTCCGGCAGTTCCAGTTTGTATGCAACTTCGCCTCTACGTCCAAGAATTTTGTAGTGGCCAATGAAACGTGGTGCTAATTTTCCTTTCACACCGAATCTCTTGATTCCTCAAAGTGGAGACACCCGAAGATATGCTCGGTCTCCCACTTCGTATGTTACTTCCTTGCGTTTGGAGTCCGCATAGCTCTTCTGCCTGGACTGAGCTATCTTGAGTCGGTCGCGAATAAGCTTGACCTTCTCTTCAGAATCTCGGATAAGGTCGGGAGCAAAATGTTGTCGGTCTCCAACTCCATCCCACATCAATGGTGTTCTGCACCTCCTTCCATATAGGGCTTCGAAAGGGGCCATCTTCAGACTGGTCTGGTAGCTGTTGTTGTATGAGAACTCGGCATACGGTAAATTGTCATCCCAACTAGACCCATAGTCTAGTGCGCAAGCTCTCAACATGTCTTCCACAATCTGATTAACCCTCTCGGTCTGTCCATCTGTCTGCGGGTGAAATGTTGTACTGAACTCGAATCTCGTTCCCAAGGTTTCATGCAGTTGGTGCCAAAATTTTGATGTGAATTGAGTCCCTCTATCGGACACAATGCTCTTCGGTACTCCGTGCAGACATACGATCCTCGTCATATATATCTTGGCCAACTTGGTACTCGTGTAAGTAGTTTTCACCGGAATGAAGTGAGCTACCTTGGTCAAACGATCGACCACAACCCAAATAGAATCATAGCCAGAACGGGTCCGAGGTAATCCTGTGATGAAGTCCATACCAAGCTGTTCCCATTTCCATTCGGGTATCGGCAGAGGTTGGAGCAAACCTGCTGGCTTCTGATGCTCAGCTTTGACTCGCTCACAAACATCGCATATAGCCACGTATTCGGCAATGTCTTTCTTCAATCCTGTCCACGAGAAACTTTCTTTCATATCCAGATACATCTTGGTGTTACCGGGGTGTATCGAGTACGGGGAATGATTAGCTTCCATAAGTATCAACTTCCTGAGTTCGGGATCATTGGGCACATAGATGCGATCCTCAAACCATAAAGTTCCGTGTTCATCCTCACGAAAACCTTTAGCTTTCCCGTCTTCCATTTTCTGCTTAATCTCAGCTATCTCCTTGTCTACTTTCTGTGCTTCGCGGATCTTTTCCGTCAAAGTAGACTGAATTTCCAGAGTGGCAACAAATCCTCTTGGAATTATCTCCAATTTGAGCTCTCGGAGGTCATCGACTAACTCCTGGGGTAATCCTCCCGCTGTGAGCGTGTTCACATAACTCTTGCGGCTCAACGTATGGGCTACAACATTTGCCTTGCCTATGTGATAATGCAATCTCATGTCATAGTCCTTGATCAACTCTAGCCATCGCCTCTGTCTGAGGTTCAACTCCTTCTGCATGAAGATATATTTCAGGCTCTTGTGATCAGTGTAAACATCACAACTATTTCCGATTAGGAAATGTCTCCAGGTCTTGAGAGCGTGCACTACGGCTGCTAGTTCCAAGTCATGTGTGGCATAATTCAACTCATGAGGTCTGAGCTGCCTGGATGCATAGGCTACAACTTTGCCTTCTTGCATGAGCACTCCTCCGAGTCCTTGACGAGAAGCGTCACAGTAAACCTGAAAATCCTTCCAAATGTTAGGCAATATCAGCACTGGGGTCGTAACAAGACGTTTCTTCAGCTCTTGAAAACTGGTTTCACATTCCTCGGTCCAAATATACTTGGATTCCTTCTTCAACAATTCTGTCATGGGCTTGGCAATCTTTGAGAAATTCTCAATGAACCTCCGGTAATATCCGGCAAGTCCGAGGAAACTGCGGATCTCACTGACTGAAGTGCGTACTACCCATTCGATGACTGCTGCGACCTTGGCAGGGTCCACTGCTATTCCTTCTCCTGAGATGACGTGTCCGAGAAATCCGACTTCCTTCAACCAAAACTCACATTTGCTGAACTTTGCATATAGCTTATGCTCTCGAAGCTTCTCTAGAACTAAACGCAGATGTTCCTTGTGTTCCTCTTCATTCTTGGAGAATATCAGTATGTCATCGATGAACACCACGACAAACTTGTCCAAGTATTCCATAAATACCTTCTTCATCACATTCATAAAATATGCCGGAGCATTAGTCAGTCCAAATGACATGACTGTGTACTCATATAAGCAGTACCGAGTGGCAAAGGCTGTCTTGGGTATATCCTGTTCACGAATCTTCAACTGATGATACCCGGATCGATGATCGATCTTTGAGAATACGCGAGCTTCAACTAACTAATCAAACAGATCATTGATCATCGGCAAGGGGTACTTGTTCTTGATAGTCACATCGTTCAATGCACGATAATCGACAACCATTCTCAAGGACTTGTCCTTCTTTTCAACCAAGAGCACTGGGGCTCCCCAAGGTGAAGAACTTGGGAGAATATACCCTTTGTCCAATAACTCCTTAATTTGCTTCTTGATTTCTATCAAGTCATTTGCGGGCATCCGATAAGGTCTCTTGGATATCGGGGCTGTTCCGGGTAATAGCTCAATCAAGAACTCAATCTCTCTATCGGGTGGCATGCCCGGCAATTCCTCCGGAAATACATCTGGATACTCCTGTACGATCGGTACCTCCTCCTGGACTATTCCCGTGAGAGAGTTTACTCGCTTACTCCGTGTCGGGCGCTGTGACACGTACTTAATCCGCTTCTGCTCGGGGGTGGTGAGCAAAATAGACTTAAGGGCACAATCGATAGTACCTTCATACTTGGCCAACCAATCCATGCCTAGGATTACATCCAATCCCTGGGACTCTAATACGATGAGGTCGGTGGGAAAATTATGGTTCCCGATGTTGAGACTCAGAGCATGGCATCCTATCCCGGCTGTCATCATGCCTCCTGGGGAACTGACCTTAATAGGTTGGCTGAGGGTTCTAGTTGGCAAACTATACTTTTCCACAACTACCCTAGATATGAATGAATGCGTTGCACCAGAATCAAAAAGTACCAATACTGGACGTGAACTTAGCAAAAACTTACCAACCACAGTATCGGGGTGATCATAGACCTCTTCAACATTAATGTGGTTCACCTGAGCTCGAGGAAAAGGATTGGGCTTCCTTGCTGCATGCCGTTTCCATTTCCCTGCTTGTTCTGGGGACAATCAGTGGCATAGTGTCCCTTCTTCTGACACTTGAAGCAAGTGATGTGAGTCAGATCCTTCTGAGCTGGAGCTCAATTCTCCTGAGTGCCAGTACCGCCATTCTTGAAGTTGCTGTTGTTGCGGTGGTTCCCATTTCCTCCATGGTTGTGGCCTCCATGGTTGTGCACAGGATGGTTATCCTGAATGTGTCCACCAAACTTAACGGATCCAGTCCCGATATTCCCTGGATAAGGGGTGTAGCGAGGCTTCTGCTGAGTGCCGGAGTTGAACTTTCCAACCCCATACTTTCGCTTGCGATTCTCCATCTGCTGATGTTTCCCCTCCAAGATGAGGGCCTTATCAACCAGCTCCTGATAGTTGTTGAAGGTGGCTACCGTCAACTGAATGCTCAGCTCATCATTCAGTCCTTCCAAGAACTTTTCCTTCTTGGCCGCATCATCGGCCACATCTCCAGGTGCATAACGGGCGAGCAAGCTGAATTCATCGACGTACTGGGCCACAGTGCGATTACCCTTGCGTAAGTTGCGAAACTCACGCGTCTTCAGACTCATTGCACCAACTGAGACATGCGCGGTGTGGAAGGCTTGCTTCAATTTCTCCCAAGTGACTCCAACAATGGGATAAGTGGTGGTGTAGTTCTCCCACCAAGCAGCTGCAGGGCCTTCAAGTTGATGCGCGGCAAAACGCACCTTCTCAGCTTCAGAACAACCAGCGGTGATGAGTTCACGCTCCCTCTTGCGAAGCCAATCATCTGCCACAATGGGCTCAATGCTGCTGGAGAAAGTTGGAGGGTTCAACCTCAGAGAACGGGTGACATTGTCAGCCTGGGGTGGGTGATGGTTGTTGTTGTTCTGGTTCTGGATGATCTGCTGCATCAGGGTGTTTTGTTGCTGGATCAATTGGGTGAGTTACGGCGGGAAGTTCGACTCAGGGGCGCGTCTTGGAGGCATCTGATGTTTGTAGAGGGGTGAGATTAGCATAGAACAATGGTCTAAGAGTAATTACACTACCCATATGAATGCAACAAACAAATATCACACCACACATTTTATTCAATCATCACAAAGGTACACACGAGGATACAAAATTTGATAATCCTAAACATCGGCCTAAAACGTATAACGATAAAGTAAGTTTGGTGGTCTAGTCAAAGTGTCCTCCTCAGAATAGCATGGTGTCGGGTCCTTCGGTGGAGCTTTCTTCATAGTGCTCGTCGTTTCTGATCACGGGGGCTACGTCTCCTTCGGGATGAAGGTTCTCGCCCATGTCCAGATCCTCCTCGAGGTATGCAACTCGAGTCTTCAGCTTCTCGATCCGTTCCAGAAATACCTTCACTTCCTGCTCATGTTCATAGTGGGCTTCCCGGGCTGCATCTTCAAGTTCAAGCTCGCGGAGTGACAGTTGCTTGATCTTCCTGGCGTCCTTGATCGCGTGGTACTCCAGAGTTCCGCTGTGCTTCTCCAAGGTCTGGGCATAAGACAAGAGAGCGTCATTGGTCTTGTTTGAGATGATGTCTCTGTCTTCATTTCTTCGGGATACAGCGAACAGGTTTGGAGAAATAGGACAGTCTTTGTATTCATCCTTGATATGTCCGACTGCACAATGAATCGCCATGTCCCTTCCGAGAATCCAGTTGGGTGCGATGAACTTGAAATCCATCGGCTCAGTGGGTGGCTGGAATGTCCTTCCGGGAATATGCACCTCGATCCGGTAGCGTGAATCCTCCGGGTAAGACGAAGTTGGCTTCCCTGTGATAGTCGGCAGAGCAATCCTCAAGTCCTTGGTGATCTGCACCAGCTCTTTTCCGAACGGCATAGTGGTGTCGGGCTGGCAAAACTCCGTGAACTTAACAGGGATGAAGGTGGCCATCTAAACATTGGAAAATTGGAGAGAAGTCAGAAATGATCAGAGGGGGAAATAGACATAAGAGAAATAGTTTTCTTCCTAAGGCTTTTCCATTCCTAGAGGTTATGTCCTAATGATCAGAGGCTCTGATACCATTTCTGTGGCGACCCGACTCAACGAGTCAAGCCTCTGGTGTTCCCATACCATCCCAAGATCATGCTGGTACACACACAGTACATAATGTATATATTCAAGAGTGCAATCACACAGCTTTATTAATCGAAATCTCATAAAGAGTACTTTATTACAATAAAGGAGTACAATAAAGTGGCTGAAGGCCATCTCATGAGATTATCTAACGAAGACTAAGCGGAAGCATCAGGTAGACGAGTCCATCCGACTCCAAGGGCATGTCGCTGAGCGTAGTACCGTAGCCTCACTCCTGGTCGGAAAAGTACTCTGCAACATGATACGTTGCAGCCGTGTAGGTCAGCATATTGAATATGCCGGCAAATCATGAAAGAGAGGGGGGTAAAATATTAATCAACTATCTCTACATACATATTTGGCCGGTGGAGCTAAGTTTTGCATAAAGCCAGTTTTATCCTACAACAAAAGGGGTTGAAAGCAAAATATTACTACAATGTTTGTTGTTAACGAGATGGTTCCACCAACCAGTTCTCGTACCCGAATAGTTGTTAACACCCACATCATTATTAAGTTGTGTCGAGAGTTCAGGGAAATTCAAGGCCTTCGGCTCAAGTTGTCCATGACCGTGGACACGGCTAATCGATTAGGTTGGGTACTCTGCAGAGTATTGCACACGTTCCCCACAAGATTTGATCGCCTCCGGGGTTGTCCTCGCACTTCAGGGTGTTTGAAGACCGGATGATCAAAACATGGTCTTTCAACGGGTCCTTCTGAATCCCTGTCGGTGCCCGTCCATTCCTACTGTTCGTCTACATCTGCTAGCACCGCCTGTCCAGAGTCGCCGCGTTGTCCAACCAAGCCAGAGCCCATAATGACTTGTGGTTGTGCAGGTAAGCCTTGAGTCTTGAATATATCCGTCCATCTCTTTGAGCCTGGGTGAAGCTTTCCGCAGGATGACATGGCCTCTCCAGAATCCCGGGCATCCACTGGGTTTTCCGAGGAGCCGATCAACCGTCCTTCACCCAGTGTTGCATTGCGTCCGACGTCTTGAAAATCTTGTCTTTGTCTGGTCTTGGTTATTATATCAACCTCGCATCACTCGTGGAATACACTCAACCGATAACCCGTCTACTTAAGCATAGCAACTATAACATTGTCGTCCCGGGGCCAAGTATCGGGGTGTTGGTGTTCCTACCACATGATACTACACCTATGACTAAAGTTTCCAAGTACCTAGGCAGTATGCAAATAGGGCAAAGAAGGTGATCTACTATGCATTGAAAACATAGGTAAAAATAACATGATCAAAGATGACTTGCCATGATGATAGTTGTCCTGCTCGAGCGTCTCTAAGTAACACGCTTCGCACTCCGGATGATCTACCGATACAAACACAAAGCTCACCATAAGCAATTCAATCATGCCACGAGTAAAAATAACATCACATGCAATGATTTGCAAAAGACTACGCAAAAGAATTTATCACGCGCCGGTATGGCAGCAACTTGTTTCTGTTCAAAACACCAGTAAAAATACTTTAAAAATTCTGAAACTTCTACCACAGTAATATTTTATCACTAGAAAACAGTAGCAAAAAGAATCAACTCAATATCATTTTTCAAACTCCTGGAATAAGCAAAACAGTGTTTAAACTAAATCTGCTCTAACTTATATTTAAAAATTTGAAACACAGACAAATTATATATTTTTAAAAACTACAGGCAATTTGTGAGCTACTAGAAAAAGAATCAATGTCATTGGACGTAGGGATAAAACGTTGTGGCCAAAACAAAACAGAAAGTTACAAAACTGCTAGTGCTAATGAGAGGCACACGTGGCAAGTTTCTACTAGCTGTAGTGGGTGTTTGTTTCCTGACTTCGGGCAAACGGCCTAAGGCTAGCAAAGTCGCCGGTTAATTCATAAGTGACTAAAAGAACCTACTGGTTTTCTGGAATAAACTGAAGGGGTACTGGTCGATCTGATCTTGGCCGTTGCATGGAGATCTAAAGGCTAGAATCTAATGCATGCAAATAGAGAGAGAAGAGAGGAAAACTACCTGCTGCTGCTGTTTGCACCGGCGGAAAGAGAGTTGGCCGGCGGGGAGGAGGGAGTAGCTCCGGCGGTGGAGACGTCGGGCGGCGGGGGAGTGGTTCCTCCTCCGCGGGGAAGGCGGCGGTGGAGAGGGAGAGCTCGGTGGAGCTCCTCCTGGAGAGGCCGAAGTGCAGCCTTCGGGCTGCTGCTGCTGCTGCCCGTGGTGGCGGCGGCGGCTCGTGGAGACGCGGCGGGGTGAAGTGGCGGCGGTGGCTAGGGTTGGGGGAGGTGTAGCCGAGGGGAGGGGGTTTATATAGGCCTATGAGGGAGGGTAGAAAGGAAGGAGAGAGAGAGCTTCGGGAAGGGAATCGCGAGGGAGAGAGGAGAGCTCGGTTCTTGGTGAAAGAAGGAAAGAGAGGAGAGGCGGAGAAAGGAAGGAAGAGATCGCGGGAGAGAAGAGAGGAAGGAGCGGCTCGAGCAGGAGAAACAGAGAAGGAAGGAGGAGGGAGAAGAAAGAAGGAAGGAGGAGAGGGGCACGGGAGAAAGAGCTGCTCGGTTCGGTCCCTGGTTCTGCACAGGAAAGGAAAAGAGAGGGAGGAGAGAATAGGAAAGAGAGAGGAAGGAAAGAAAACGTGGGGGAGAGAGAGAAAGGGGACGTGGGGGAGAGGGCTCGGTGGGGCTGTGCATGGGATTGCATGCGTGCATGGCTGTTGCATGCTGGGGCTCGGGTGCATGGGGCTCGTGGGGGCGGCTGGGCTAAGTCCCTTTGGCTCGGCCTGGCCGTTTGATTCTTTTTTTTTGAAAAAGAACAAACAGCAGCAAAAAGAAAGAACAATAAAAAAAATATTTCCTAGCTAACAAATACTAGAAAAAAAAGGTACTAATATATATATGTACACTAGAATACTTAGGAAAAAAACAAAACAGAAATATATACAACTAATGTATATATAATATATATAGGAACCCTAGTTCCACCTAATGCAAACTTTCGAAAATGAGTTTTATGCAATAGGTCACACAACGCGATTGAAAAACTCAACAAAAATAATAATTCGGAGTTTAGAAAATTTGTAAAACCAAATTGGTGACTTTAACTCACAGGGGAGAAGTCATATTATCTCCACTCCAATAAATTGCCCGCAGTCACATAACGATTAGAATTTTCAGAAGAACACAAATATGCATAAAATATGAGATGCATATGAATGATCTATTAACATCCGAATTTAAGAAAATTGGGATGTTACATGTTGTCGTCGTTTTTGTCTCTATTGTCGTTGTCTCTGTTGTCGTTGTGGTTATGTTTGTCGTTGTTATTGTTGTTGTTGTTGTTGTTGTTGTCGTTATAATCTCTGTTCTCGTTGTGGTTGTTGTTTTCGTTGTTCTCGTTGTTCTCATCATTGTTGTCATTGTCTTCATCCTTATCGTTGTTGTCACTTTTGTTGTTGTTGTTGTCGATATTGTTGTCGTCGTTCTTGGTGTAATTGTTGTTGTGGTTGTCGTAGTTGTCGTTGTTGTCATTGTTCTCGTTGTTGTTGTCATTGTAGTTGTTGTCGTCGTTGTCGTCGTTGTCGTCGTCGTTGTGGTTGTTGTTTTTGTTGTTGTTATTGTTTTTCTTGTTGTTGTTCTTGTTCTTGTTGTTGTTGTTGTTGTTGTTGTCGTCGTCGTTGCTGGCGCTTTGTTGTTCTTGTCGTCTTCGTCGTCGTTGTTGTCGTTGTTGTTGTTGTTGTTGTTGTTGTCGTTGTTGTCGTAGCTCTCGTCATTGTCGTTCTTTTCATCATTGTTGTTGTTGTCGTCGTCGTCGTCGTTGTTGTTTTTGTTGTTTTTTGTTGTTGTTATTGTTATTGTTCTTGTTGTTATTGTCGTTGTTGTTGTAATTGTTGTTGTCGTGGCTGTCGTCATCGTGTTTGTGGTCGTCGTCGACGTCGTCATCGTTATCGTCCTCGTCGTCGTTGTCGTCGTCGTCCTTGTTGTTGTTGTTGTTGTTGTTGTTGTTGTTATTTTTGTTGTTGTTGTTGTCGTCATCGTCGTCGCCGGCATCGTCATCCTCGTCATCATTGTTGTCGTCGTCGTCATTCTTGTTGTTGTTGTTGTTGTTGTTGTCGTTGCTTTCATTGTTGTTGTTGTTGTCGTTGTTGTTGTTATTGTCGGTGTTGGCATTGTTCTCGTCATTATCGTTGTTATCATCGTTGTCGTCATCGTCATCGTAGTCATCATCGTTGTCATCGCCATCGTCGTCATCGTTGTTGCTTTTGTTATTCTCTTTTCTGGATCAGCTACTACTTCTGTTGTTGTTTTTTTATTGCCGTTGTTGTCGTCGTCGTCGTAAACGTCCTTATGGTCGTCATCGTCTTCATTGTCATCGTTATTGTCGTCGTCATCATGGTTGTCGTTGTTGTTGTTGTTGTCGTCGTCGTCGTTGTTGTTGTTGTTGTTGTTGTTTCTCTTGTTCTTGGTGTTGTTTTGTGGTTGTTGTTGTTTTTGTTTTTGTTTTTGTTGTTGTTGTTGTTGTTTCTGTTTTTGTTGTTGTTGTCGTCGTCGTCTTCGCTGTTCATGTTGTAGTTTTTGTTGTTCTTGTTGTTGTTTTTGGTGTTCTTGTTGTTGTTGTTGATATCGTTGTTGCCGTTGTTGTCGTTGTTGTTGTTGTTGTTGTTGTTGTTGACGTTGTTGTTGTTGTTGTTGTTGTTGTTGTTGTTGTTGTTGTTGTTGTTGTTGTTGTTGTTGTCGTTGTTGCCGCTTTTGTCGTTGTTGTCATTGTTATCATTGTTGTTGTTGTTCTCGTTGTTATCGTTGTTCTCGTCCTTGTCCTCGTCGTCATCGTCGTCGTTGTCGTCGTTGTTGTTGTTCATTTTGTTGTTGTTGTTGTTGTTGTGGTCGTCGTCGCCTTCGTTGTTTTTGTTGTTGTTGTTGTTGTTGTTGTTGTTGTTTTTGTTGTTGTTGTTGTTGTTGTTGTTGTTGTTGTCGTTGTTGCCGTTGTTGTCGTTGTTGTTGTTGTTATCGTTGTCGTCGTTGTTGTTGTTATCGTTGTTATCGTTGTTGTCATTATCGTCGTTGTTATCGTTGTTATCGTTGTTGTCGTTGTTGTTCTTGTCGTTGTTGTCATTGTTCTCTTCGTTGTCGTCGTCGTTCTCGTCATGGTCCTTGTTGCTGTTGTGGTTCTTGTTATTGTTGTTATTTTGTAGTTGTCGTTGTTGTTGTTGTTGTTGTTGTTGTTGCTGTTGTTGTTGATGTTGTTGTTGTTATGGTTATTGTTGTTGTTTTGTCGTAGTTGTCGTCGTTGTTGTTGTTGTTGTTGTCGTCGTCGTTGCCGTCATCGTCGTCTTCGTTGTGGTTGTTGTTGTTGTTGTTGTTGTTGTTGTTGTCGCTTTTGTCGTTGTTGTCACTCTTGTCGTCATCATTGTTCTTATTGTTGTTGTTGTCGTCGTCGTCGTCGTCGTCGTCGTTGTGGTTGTTGTTGTTGTTTTTGTTGTTTTTGTTCTTGTTGTTGTTGTTGTTGTGGCTCTCATCGTCGTTTTCGTGGTGGTGGTGCTGGTGGTCGTCGTCATCGTTGTCGTCCTCGTCGTCGTTATCGTCGTCATCGTTGTCGTCGTCATCGTCGTC